>NC_086223.1:310000-495063 GCF_035770615.1 Melospiza melodia melodia
GGGTCTGTCTGTGCCGTGGGTCTGTCTGTGCCGTGGGTCATTCCAGGCTCTGTCCTGGAGATCTGTGGTGGCAGCGACCCCACTGAGGGGTCTGCAGGGGTCTGTCCGTGCCGTCGGTCTGTCCGTGCCAAGCCAGGCTCTGTCCCGGGCGTTGGGGCTGGCAGTGACCCCATTGAGGGGTCTGCAGGGGTCTGTCCGTGCCGTCGGTCTGTCCGTGCCATGCCAGGCTCTGTCCCGGGCGTTGGGGCTGGCAGTGACCCCTCCCGGGGGGTTTTTGTGCCCCGCAGCCCCCGGCAGCGGCGGCGAAAGGAGAGCAGCTATTAATAACGCTGCGCACCGGGGAGAAGATGCGAGGATGTGAGGATGCGATTCCATCATGGAAGCGGCTCCGGGAACAATTCAGGGAATAAAAAACGCTCGGGCGGCGGGGGGGGGCTGGGGGGCGGGGGCAGGGGGGGAGCCCAGCCCCCACCGCGAGCCGGAGACCCCCGGGATGGAGGGGAGACCCCCGGGATGGAGGGGGGACTCCGGGATGGAGGGGAGACCCCCGGGATGGAGGGGGGACCCCCGGGATGGAGGGGGGACCCCGGGATGGAGGGGGGACCCCGGGATGGAGGGGAGACCCCCGACCCCACGACCACCCTGGGGCTCGGGGCGGGCACGGGAGGGGCCGGGGGTCGGTGTTTCCCCCCGGGGGTCGGTGCTGCCCCCCGCCCCCCGGGCCCGGCCGTGGCGGGGGTGTCGGCTCCGCTCCCTGTCCCGCCCCCCCCCGGAGCATCCCCGGTACCGGCCGTGCCCCGGGGGGGGCGGGGGGGTCGCAGCCCCGGGGGCGGCCCCGGCGCGTGGCGGGGGAGGGGCCGCGGCCGCCCGGTGCCCACGTGGTTTGTCGGTGCCTCCGGAGCGGAAGAAACGGCGGCGGGGCCGGGGCTGCGGCGGGCACCGGGAGCGGCAGCGCGAGCGGCGGGACCCGGCGGGGCGGGGACGGAGCCGCGTCCCGGCGGCGCCGCCGCAGCGCAGCAGCAGCGCCGGTGAGTGCGGGGCCTGGGCCGGGGGCGCCGGGAGCGGCCGGGGGGGCGCAGCGGGCAGCCCCCGCCCCACCGGGCCTGTCCTCTCCCGCCGCGGCGCGACCCCGGCCCCGGCCCCGGCCCCATCTGCCCCCGCCGCCTTCAGCATCCCCGCTGCGTCCTCACCCGCGGCTCCATCCCCATCCCCATCCCCATCCCCATCCTCATCCTCACCCCCATCCCCATCCCCATCTCCATCCCCACCCTCATCCTCACCCCCATCCCTGGATTCGCATCCCCATCCCCACCCTCATCCCCATCCCCGGTTCCGTGCCCATCTCCGCCCGTGCTTCCATCCCGCTTCCGTCCCCATCTCCCGCTCCATCCCCATCCCCGGCTCCATCCTCATCCTCATCCCGTCCCGGCTCCGCCCCGCTCCCCTCCTGCGTTTCCGTCCCCGTCCCCCGCCCGGCGACCCCCGGCGCGGCGCGGCCCCGGCCCGGCCCGGGGGCGTTCGGGGACGGTTCCCGGAGGCTCCGGGGCCGCCGCAGGCCGGACCCCCCCGCTCACCCCATGGCGACCCCCGGCCGCGCTCACCCGCGCTCCGGGCCTGCCGCCGGGGCTCGGGGGCGCGCTCCACCCGTCCCCGTTTCCCGCCGGTTCTCCCCCGGTTCTCCCCCGGTTCTGCCCCGGTCCCGCTCCCGCTGCCCTCGCTCGTGGCCGTGGCGGAGCCCCCAGCGCCCCCCGCGCCCCCCCAGCCCCTCAGAACCGGGAGAGCCGCGGGGGGGTCCCAGCAATGGGGGGGGGGGGCTGCCCTCGGCCGGGTCCCGCCCAGCGCATCCTGCGGACCCCAGAAAGGTTTGGGGGGCAAGGCCTGTGCCCAGGGCAGCCTCCGTGGGTGCCAGAGGCCCGGCAGCGCCCGCAGCCTGGCGCATCCTGTCCCGTCCCCATTTCCTGTCCCGTCCCCATTCCCGTCCCCATCCCCATCCTCATCCCCATCCTCATCCCCATCCCCGTCCCCATTCTCGTTCCTGTTCCCGGTCCCGTTCCTATCCCCATTCTCGTTCCCGGTCCCTTCCCCATCCCCATTCTCGTTCCCGTTCCCATCCCCGTTCCCACCGGAGCCCTGAGCCGGCCGAGCCCTCCAGCAGTGTCCCAGTCCCGGGGAGCCGCAGCCGCGTTTTTGCTCATTTCCCAAACCCCATTTTTGCTCATTTCCCAAACCCCATTTTTGCTCATTTCCCAAACCCCATTTCTGCATTTTCCCAAGCCCTATTTTTGCTCATTTCCCAAACCCCATTTCTGCTTTTCCCCAGGCATTTTCAGCCTCGAGGCGGGGCCGGCAGCGCGGAGGGAGCGGCGGGGACCCCGCCTGGACCCCGATGAGAGCAGCTCCGGCTCCCGGCGATCCCTCGCGGCCCATGTCCAGAGCTCCCGCGCCTGAGACGCGCCCGTGACACGCCAGTGACACACCTGTGACACGCCAGTGACACGCCTGTGCCAGCCTGTGCCAGCCTGTGCCAGCCCGTGCCCCCGCAGCCCTGCCCAGCCCGCGCCGCTTCGCCCCGCGCCTGGGGCCCGCTGCAAGGCAGGTGTCCAGGGAAACTGAGGCACGGCAGGCCGGGGGGCAGCGGGGACGGCGCGGGGGGCTCTGGGCAGGGCTGGGGACACAGAGGGTCCTGTCACTGCCGTGGTCCCGCTGGCAGGGCCTGGGACGCCCCAGGGCTCCGCGGATCCTCACTTGGGGGGTCCCCAGAGCTTGGGGAGTCCGATCCTGGCTTTGGGGGTGCCTCAGTTTCCCCGGGGGGGGTGGCGGTGCCCTCCCTGCCCGAGCAGAGCCGTGTCCCCTCTGTCACCACCTCGGGCGTGTATTTAAGACCCCCGGTCCGCGATTTATTCATTTATTCCCCTCGGGACCCCCGGGCTGTCCCCGGCCCCGCCGGCGGCTCGAGGGGGCCGCGCTGTCCCCTCCCTGTCCCCTGCAGGTCCCTGCTCCCTCCATTCATCCCAGCTCTGTGCACGAACCGCTCGGGCGGCGGCGCCAACCAGAGCTCGGCCAGGGCTGCGCCCGCCCGGGGGTCCCTGCCTGGGGCTGGGGGACACCAGAGGCGCTGGGGACAGTGACAGGAGCTGGGGGACACCAGAGGGGCTGGGGACGGTGACAGGGGCCAGGGGGACCCCGGGAGGGTTGGGGACAGTGACAGGGGCCAGGGGGACACCGGAGGGGCTGGGGACAGTGACAGGGGCCAGGGGGACACCAGAGGGGCTGGGGACAGTGACAGGGGCCAGGGGGACACCAGAGGCGCTGGGGACAGTGACAGGAGCTGGGGGACACCGGAGGGGCTGGGGACAGTGACAGGGGCCAGGGGGACACCGGAGGGGCTGGGGACAGTGACAGGGGCCAGGGGGACACCGGAGGGGCTGGGGACAGTGACAGGAGCCAGGGGGACCCCGGGAGAGCTGGGGACAGTGACAGGAGCCAGAGGGACCCTGGGAGGGCTGGGGACAGTGACAGGAGCCAGGGGGACCCTCGATAGGAGCTGAGGACAGTGACAGGAGCCAGGGGGACCCCGGGAGGGGCTGGGGACAGTGACAGGAGCCAGGGGGACCCTGGGAGGGTTGGGGACAGTGACAGGGGCCAGGGGGACCCAGGGAGGGGCTGGGGACAGTGGCAGGAGCCGGGGGACCGTCGACAGGAGCTGGGGACAGTGGCAGGAGCCACAAGAACCCTGGAGGGGCTGGGGACAGTGGCAGGAGCCACAAGGACCCTGGAGGGGCTGGGGACAGTGGCAGGAGCCACAAGGACCCTGGAGGAGCTGGGGACAGTGGCAGGAGCCAGGGGGACACTGGGAGGGCTGGGGACAGTGACAGGGGCCGGGGGACCCTGGAGCATTGGGGACAGTGACAGGAGCCGGGGGACCGTCGACAGGAGCTGGGGACAGTGGCAGGAGCCACAAGGACCCTGAGAGGGTTGGGGACAGTGACAGGAGCCAGGGGGACCCTGAGAGGTTTGGGGACAGTGACAGGGGCCAGGGGGACACTGGAGAGTTGGGGACAGTGACAGGAGCCAGGGGGACCCTCGATAGGAGCTGGGGACAGTGACAGGGGCCAGGGGGACCCTCGATAGGGGCTGGGGACAGTGGCAGGAGCCCGGTGGCTCCCGGGGCGAGCACGGCTCCCGTATTTAGGGCACGGTGCGCGGCGTGGGAGGCCGGAGCAGCTCGCGTGCGGCACCGGCCGCTATTTCTGGTGCTCGTTCCCCCGAGGGGACGGCAGCAATGTCACCGTGTCCCCCCGGGGTGCTCTGTGCTCCCACCCTGCTGCTGACGGAGCCTGGCGGTGCCAGGACCTCTGTCCCCTCTTTTCCTGCTGGGGACACAGGTGATGGCACGGCATGGCCAGTGTCCCCTTGTCACCCCAGGGACAGCGTGGGGTTGGAGCTGCTGCTGCTGCTGGCAGCTCCTGGGACTGTCACCGGGTGCCACTGAGCTCCCACAGACCCCGCTCTGGCTGTGTCACCACCCCGGTGTCCCCAGTGCTGCCCTGGCTGTGTCACCACCCCGGTGTCCCCAGCATTGCCCTGGCTGTGTCACCACCCCGGTGTCCCCAGCCCTGCCCCGGTGTCACCCGCGTGTCCCCGCAGGCAGGACATGGACTCCATGTTCGAGGACGACATCAGCATCCTGACGCAGGAGGCGCTGGGGCCGGACGAGGACTGGCTGGACAGCCCCAACACCGACCTGTCGGGCGAGATGTGCTCGGCCTCGCACTTCGCCCTCATCACCGCCTACGACGACATCAAGAACCGGCTCACGGGGCTCGAGAGGGAGAACTCCACGCTCAAGCGCCGCCTCAAGATGTACGAGGTCAAGGTGAGGGGTCTGGGGGTTCCGGGGGGCGCGTGGGGCCGGGGGGACCCCGCTGACCGCCCGTCCGTGGCCGCAGTACCCCCTGATCGGTGAGTTCGGCGAGGAACACATCTTCTCCCTCTACGAGGCCAAGGAGAACTCGCTGCTCAAGAGCGAGAAGGCGTCGCTGCAGCAGCAGCTCAACCAGTTCCAGCACGAGGTGAGCGGGACGGGGGGCCTGGGGGGGCTCTGGGGGGTCCCCGAGCCGGCCACCACCCCCAAATCCACCCCTAAATCCCCGCTATGTTCCCCCTGCAGCTGCAGAAGAGCAAAGAGCGGGAGGAGCAGCTGGAGGAGATGATCCAGGCCTACGAGAAGCTGTGCGTGGAGAAGGCGGACCTGGAGACAGAGCTGGGAGAGATGGTGGGTGACGGCCACCAGCAGGGGACAGCGGGGTCCCTGTCCCTTCTCCACCACAGCACCGGGCCCGTGGTGTCCCCGTCCCTGGGGCTGCAGGGCTTTGGGGCGTTTGGGCCTCGTTGGGGTTTTAGGGATGCTCGGGTTTATCCATCTCCCCTCTCCCCCTGTGAGGCTCCGGTGTCCCCCGGGCACCCCCAGCTCCCCTTTCCCAGCCACGCCACTGTCACCGGATGGACCCCACTCCAAAAACCGACCCCAAAATCCGCGTGTGCCGGGCTGGGGGGCCAGCAGAGCCCCGGGGAGCGGCCGAGGCTCAGCCGTGTGCCCTGTGTCCCCTCCCCGAGCAGCGGGCGCTGGTGGAGACGCACCTGAGCCGCATCCGGAGCCTGGAGCAGCAGCTGCGGCAGCGCGACGGCGGCGCCTTCCCCGCGCTGGGCGCCCAGGACGTGCCGTTCATGGCCCTGCACCCCGGGCCCGGGCTGAGCCACGGTGAGCCGCCCCCTCCCCGCCCCGCCGCGCCCCCCGCAGCCCCGGGCCGCGCCGGGGCTGAGCCGAGCCGTGCCCGCAGTGCTGGAGCGCGCCGCGGGCTGGCCGAGCCGCGGGCTGGAGGCCGAGCTGGAGGCGGCGCGCCAGGAGAACCAGCGCGCCCAGCACCGCGAGGAGCACCTCAAGGCCGAGTGCGAGAGGCTGCAGGCCGAGCTCAAACACCTGCAGGACAGCCGCGAGCAGGTGCGGGACAGGGCGGGACCGGCTGGGGTGGGCGGGGGCTGGGAGGGGGAATGGGGCAGGGTCTGACCCTAAAAACCCCCCTAACCCCCTTCCTGCTTATAAGGGTCTGGGAAAAAGAATGGGGCAGGGTCTGACCCACAAAACGCCCCTATCCCCCTTTCGTGATGGGAAGTGTCTGGGAGAAGGAACAGGGGAAGGCCTGACCCCACAGGACCCCTCATTCCCATATCTGGGGTTTGGGTACCAAGGGGTGTCTGGGAGGGGGAATGGGGCAGGGTCTGACCCTAAAAACCCCCCTAACCCCCTTCCTGCTTATAAGGGTCTGGGAAAAGGAATGGGGCAGGGTCTGACCCCTTGGGACCCCTGATTCCTAATATGTGAGGTTTGGGTGCTGGGAAGGGTCTGGGAGGAGCAATGGGGCAGGGTCTGACCCCAGAAACCCCCCTAACCCCTCTTCCTGCTGGGAAGTGTCTGGGAGAAGGAATGGGGCAGGTCCTGACCCCTTGGGACCCCTGATTCCCGATATCTCGGGTTTAGGTGCTGGGAAGGGTCTGGGAGCAGGTTCAGGGCAGGGTCTGACCCCACAGGACCCCTGATTCCTGATATGTGGGGTTTGGGTGCTGGGAAGGGTCTGGGAGAAGGAATGGGGCAGGGCCTGACCCCTTGGGACCCCCGTGCCCGGTGCTGGTGCTGAGGGGGCTCTGCTGTCCCCAGGAGCAGTCGGAGCGGGACATGGCCTGGGTGAAGAAGGTGGGCGACGACCAGTAAGTGCTGGGGGGGGACTGGGGGGCACTGGGGGGAGCAGGGGGTGTGGGGACACGCGGGACCGGCCGTGGGGCACGGCGGCCACCCCACCCCTCTGCACGGGGGGTTCCCCGCATTGGAGAGCTGCAATGGGGGGATCCCGCACCCCAAAATCACCAACTGCGCCCCGGGGGCTGGGGCTGAGCGCGGCTGCGGGCGTGGGGTGCCCGGGGCCCGGTGTCCGGTCCCGGTGTCCGTGCAATGTCCCGGTGTCCGGTTCCAGTGACCGTGCATTGTCCCGGTGCCCGGTCCCGGTGTCCGTGCAATGTCCCGGTGCCCGGTCCCGGTGTCCGTGCATTGTCCCGGTGCCCGGTCCCGGTGTCCGTGCGCTGTCCCTGTGCCCGGTGTGGGCTCGGCGCTGCCTCCAGAGGGCACTGACGGCTCGCGGCTGCCGAGAGAGCGGCACCGAGCGGCGCCGAGCGGCACGGGGGCAGTCGCGGTTTCCCCGGAACCCCCCTAAACCCCCCGAGGTCTCCCGGTGGCACCGGGGCGGGGGCGCTGTCCCCGCTGTCCCCACGGCGGGCGGTGACAGCGGGCCCGAGCTGCGGACGGATGGAAGGTGACAGCGGCCCGGGAAGAGCTCGGGTGCCGTTTTCCTGCTCCGGAGGTGTTGGAAGCTGTCGCCGTTTCTGTCGCCCCGGTGCAGATCAGAGCCGGGGGATCCGGGGGGAGCTCCCGCCTCTCCCTTCCCCTCCTGAATTCCCTCAATTTCCATCAATTCCCTCATTTTCCATCAATTCCCTCATTTTCCATCAATTCCCTCATTTTCCATCAATTCCCTCATTTTCCATACAATTCCATCACCCGAGCTCACCCCCAGATCGCCCCCACCCCTTTCCCGCAACACCCACGGAGATGAAAACTGCCAAATATCTGCATTAACCGATCACCCAAATCTTTGTGTTTCAAGCCCAAATTCACCACGCTGGGACGGGGAAACTGAGGCAGGGCTGGCTGCTCACCCCCTCCCCGGGCACAGCTTTTCCCTGCGCGCTCTTTTCGTGCCGATTCAGCTCTTTTGTGTCACCTGCTTCTCTCCGCACTGTTCTTTTGGGTGTGAAAAGCGCCTTATCGGCGTTTTCCATCTCCGGGTGATTTTCTGGTGCCTCTGCCGCGCTGTGCTTGGGGCGGGGGTCCCCCCGCGTCCCGACCTTCCTTTGTTTTGGTTTTTTTTCTGAGGTTTTGACTTTTTTAGGCTTTCTGAGCTCGCGGTTATTCCCTCTTGTTCTCCCTCTCGAGAAAAACCAGGGACCAAATCTCGAGGAAAGCCCTGGAAAGAGCAGGGTGGGGATTTGGGGGGTCAGGCCACCCCTCCCACTTCCCCACCCCGCGTTTTTGGGGAGATTGTGTGGGTTTTAATGACTCTTGCACCCATGGGTGCCAATGCCGGGCATGTCCCCACCCCTGGCTCCGCCAGCTCTGCAGCAAAAAGGGGCCTGGGGGACACAAAGGCGACATCCTGTGGGTGTCCCCTGAGGGTTTTGTTTTTCTTTTCCTTCTTTTCTTTCTTTTCCTTTTCCTCCTTTTCCTCCTTTTCCTCCCTTTCCCTCTTTTCCTCCTTCTCCTTCTTTTCCTTCTTTTCCTCCTTTTCCTTCTTTTCCTTCTTTTCCTTCTTTTCCTTCTTTTCCTTCCCTTCCCTCTTTTCCTCCTTCTCCTCCTTCTCCTCCTTCTCCTTCTTTTCCTTCTTTTCCTTCTTTTCCTCCTTTTCCTCCTTTTCCTCCTTTTCCTTCTTTTCCTCCTTTTCCTCCTTTTCCTTCTTTTCCTTCTTTTCCTTCCCTTCCCTCTTTTCCTCCTTCTCCTCCTTCTCCTCCTTTTCCTCCTTTTCCTCCTTTTCCTCCTTTCCTTACTTTTCTTCCCCCTCCTTTTCCTTTTCTTCTTCACCTCTCTATTTTGATTTTTTTTTTCTCTCTGTTATTTTCCTCCTTCCCCCCTCGCTCTTTCCCCTCCTCTCCCTCACCCTTTTCCTCACTTTCCCCTTCTCCCGCTCCTTTCCCACCTCTCCGGGCCGCGGTGCCCGGGGGCGCGGCGCTGTCAGCCGCGGTTGCGGCGGCGGCTCCGGTGCCCGCGGTGTCACAACGGCTCAGCGGGACCGAGAGGGGACGGCCGAGCTCCGGCCCCGCGGCTCCTCTCTCCCCTTTCTCGCGTCCCGGCCGAGAATCCCGAGTGGCTCGGAAAGCGACACCGACTCGGGGCAGAATTGATGATTCTGGCAGCGCTTCCGAGCGGGGGGAGCCGCGGCCGCCGCTTCTCCCTTCGGAGTCGGAAAAGTGAATTTGGGTTGGTTTGAGTTGGTTCTGGGGGTCCCCGGGGCTGTGTCACCCGCAGGGTGTCCCCTTTGGGAATTGTCCTCTGGATCGGGACAATTGTCCTCGGAATTGGCCGGGGTGGAGAGAGGGAACCTCAGACACCCTGAGGTGACTTTTCTTCACCCTGGGCCATTATTTCCCTCCCTTTCCTGGAGGAATGCTGGCAGCACCACCCAGGCAGCAGCCCCAAACCTTTTTTAGTCGTATTTATTAAAAAACCAAACCAAAAACCAAACCAACCAAAATTCCAAGGGGGAGGTCAAGCCCTGCTGAAGGATTCCACCCCTGCCGGAGGATTTAATCCCTGCCGGAGGATTTAACCCCTCCCGAGGGATTCAATGGGATTCAATCCCCGCTGAAGGGTTTCTCCCGTGGCCCCCTTTGCCCCTTGCAGGGTGAACCTGGCGCTGGCCTACACGGAGCTGACGGAGGAGCTGTGCCGCCTGCGCAACCTCAGCTCGCTGCAGAGCCAGATCCTGCGGGCGCTGCTGCAGGACAAGAGCCTCAACGGGGGTAAGGGGGACCCGGGGGCTGCTGCCGGGCACGGACGGGGGCACAAACACCGGGAAAATGGGTGGGTGGGCTCAGCCTGTGGGTGGGGGTGAGCTCTGGTGGGTGTCAGTCCCCAGCGGTGCCCGGCCCTGGGAGTGTCCCACAGCAAGGACGTCCCTAGCTGGGTGTATCTGGGAGTATCCATCCCAAAATATCCACACCTGGGAGCATCCATACCTGGAAGTGTCCCATCCCTAGAACATCATCCCTGGGAGTATCCCATCCCCAAAACATCCGTAATTGGGAGCATCCATACTTGGGAGTATCCATTCCAAAATATCCATACCTGGGAATATCCCATCCCCAAAACATCCGTAATTGGGAGCATCCGTACTTGGGAGTATCCATCCCAAAGCAGCCGTACCTGGGAGCCTCCCAATCCCAAAATTCTCCCATGCCTGGGAGCATCCATAACTGGGAGCGTCCCATCCCAAAACATCCACACCTGGGAGCATCCATATGTGGGATCACCCGCACCTGGGAATGTCCCATTCCAAAACCACCCATAACTGGGAGTGTCCATCCCAAAATATCCATCCCTGGGACCATCCATCCCTGGCTGCATCCCCCCCAGAATCTCCCATCCCTCTGGGGGTCCCCACAGCCGCATCCCCCCCGGCTCCCTCTGGGACGCCCCAGGATGTCGAGGCACATTTTCCACATTTTCCCCGTTTCCTCACTTCCCAAGCCGCGGCGCTAACCCGGCGCGTTTCCCGCGTGTCCCCCTCGTCCCAGGCCAGCGCCACTCGCCGCTGTCGCAGTGCCACTCGCCGGCCCAGCAGCGCCGCTCGCCCGCCCCGCAGTGCCCCTCGCCCGTTCCGCCGGGCCGCCCGCAGTGCCAATCGCCCGCCCTGCAGCGCCGCTCGCCGGGACCCCCGAGCCAGTCTCCGGCCCAGCAGCGCCGCTCGCCCGCGCCCCCCGGCCCGTGCCAGTCGCCGGCCCAGCAGCGCCGCTCGCCGGTGCCGCCGCCCAGCCAGTCCCCGGGGCAGCAGCGCCGCTCGCCCGCGCCGCCGCCGCCGCCCTGCCCGGCGCCGGGATCCCCGCACCGCCTGCCCGCCGAGCGCATGGAGCTGCCCTACGCCAAGCCCTCGAGCCGCCACATCAAGGCCGGCTTCCAGGGCCGCCGCAGCTACTCGGAGGTGACCAACGTGGCGCTGTACCAGCAGAGCCGCTCGCTCTGGCTGCAGCCCGAGGCCTCCACGCTGCCCAAGCACCGGCCCTACGGCGAGGTCTACCTGGGGGCCGCGGGGGCCCCGCTGAGCGCCCACGAGCCCTTCGAGGAGCACGTGCGCTTCGAGAAGCAGTCGTCGGACGAGGAGGAGTGGGCGCTGCCCAGCCCGCCCAGCCCCGAGGCCGGCGCCATCCGCTGCGCCTCCTTCTGCGCCGGGTTCCCCGCGCCCGACGCCGACGCCGCGCACCGGACGGCGGCCGCCTACGCCCGCGCCGAGCACGCCCAGTCCTGGCCTTCCATCAACGTAAGGAGCAGCCCCCGATGCGATGTCCCCGCGGGGTTTGGGGTGGGTTTGATCCAGGGAACCCCCCCGGCGAGGTGGTACCCCGCAGAGAGGCGGCGTGCCTCGGTTTCCCCGTTTGTCGCCCGGCTGGCTGGGGGCAATGAGGGGTGACAGAGGGGGTGACAGAGGGGACGCGGCAGCGCGGGGGTCTCAGCGCCGCCCCGTGCCCCCGCAGCTGCTGCTGGAGACAGTGGACTCGGAGGTGCGGAGCTGCCCGCTGTGCCAGCTGGCCTTCCCCATCGGCTACCCGGACGATGCCCTGGTCAAACACATCGACTCGCACCTGGAGAACAGCAAGATCTGAGCCTCGCCCCCTTCCCCACCTTTGGATGCTGCATGGAAACACACCGGGAGCGCCCGCCTCCCGAAATACCTCCAAGTCTTCAGTAGCTACGGACAGACTGAGCCCCCCCGGCCCCACCCAGAGCCCCCCGGAGCCCCCGGCCCGCTCCGAGAGGGTTCATCCCCATTCCAGGGGTACCGGGATCACCGCCGAGCCCCCCATAGCCCCCGGCCCGCTCGGAGCCGGTCCATCCCCGCCCGCCCCACTCCCGTGCCAGGCTCGGGTGCTCCGCCCGCGGTACCAGGGTCACGCCGTGCCAGGCTCGGGTGCTCCAGGGTCACGCTGTGCCAGGCTCGGGGGCTCCAGGGTCACGCCGTGCCAGGCGGTGGCCGCAGGGGACCCGTGTGTGCCCCTGGGTGTCCTCTGTCCCCTCGAGTGTCGCTGCTCGATCTCAGGGAGGATCCGAGGGGCCGAGCCCCCAGGAAGCAGGAGAGGGGAGGGGAGGGGAGGGGTCCCAGCTGGGGCCGGGGGTGGGAGCGGGGGCAGCTGCTCGTCCTCGGTCCCTTTGCCTCGTCCCGCCGGTTCAAGCGTCTTTCCTCTCTTTTACACATCCCCACCCCCCGGATTTCCCCCCTCCCCACAACGATGCTGCTGAGAAACGAGCCCGGAGGAGCAGCATGGACCCCCCAGCCCCCCGACATTGCACTGGGCTCCCTGGGGCTCCCCCGACCCCCCCGCGGCGTGGGGACAGCGCAGCCCCCCGGCAGCCCCCCCGGACCCCGCTTTATCGGGGCTGCAGGCGGCCGCTGGCCCTGAGCCCCCCGCCCCGTCACCCCCGTCCCCCCACGTTCGATCTACCTCAAAGCCGCCGGGAGAGGGGGGGGCGCAGCGCTGTCCCCCCCCCGGCCGCTCGCGCTGCATGTCCCCCCCGTGTCACAGCGCACACCCCCCACCCACCCACCCACCCACAACGCCGGGACCCCCGGAACGAGGGACCCGCCCTCGCTGCGACCCCCGACTCAATAAAACCCGCCCGGAACGCCTCGGAGGGGGCGGCGGCCTCTCCTTCTGGGGGGCAGAGGGGGGGTCCGGCTGGAGGTGTCCCGCGGGAATGGGGCTGGGGTCGGGGGGCCTGGGGGTGACAGGTTTGGGGGTCCCTGGGGGTGACAGGTTTGGTGTCCCTGGGGGTGACAGGTTTGGGGTCCATGGGGTGAAGGTTTGGGGGTCCCTGTGGGTGAAGGTTTGGGGGGTCCTGGGGGTGGCAGGTTTGGGGGGTGTCTGAGGGTGACAGGTTTGGGGGGTCCTGGGGGTGACAGGTTTGGGGTCCTGGGGGTGACAGGTTTGGGGGTCCCTGTGGGTGAAGGTTTGGGGGGTCCTGGGGGTGGCAGGTTTGGGGGGTCTCTGAGTGTGACAGGTTTGGGGGGTCCTGGGGGTAACAGGTTTGGGGGTCCCTGTGGGTGAAGGTTTGGGGGTCCCTGTGGGTGAAGGTTTGGGGGTCCCTGTGGGTGAAGGTTTGGTGTCCCTGGGGGTGAGAGGTTGGGGGTCCCTGGGGGTGACAGGTTTGGGGGGTCTCTGAGGGTGACAGGTTTGGGGGGTCCCTGGGGGTGAAGGTTTGGGGGTCCCTGTGGGTGAAGGTTTGGGGGGTCCCTGGGGGTGAAGGTTTGGGGGTCCGGCACTCCCGGCCCGCTTGGGGCTGGCTGGGCAGGCGGGTGACACAGAGCGGGACAGGCGGAGCAGGCTCGGGGTGACAGGAGGGACGCGGCCACACCCGGGGCGGGGGGCGATGGATGGCGGGGGGTCTCCCGGGGTCCTGGGGGGCTCTGGGCAGGGGGCTCTGTCCGTCCCTCCCCGCTGTTACTGGGGGTCCCACAGCCCCTCCTGCGGGGCAGGGGCAGAGCCCGGGGGAGCCCCGGCAGGTGCGAAGGCGCTCCCAGCGCTGCGGGCCGATGGTGCGAAGGAGATAAGCGCCGTGCCGCAGCCTTATCGGTGCCGCATCGCCGCGCGGGCCCGGGCACGGCGCAGGAAGAGCAGCCCCTGCCCGCCCTCCGTTCCACCCCCCGCCCCCGGTGGGCACCGGCAGCCCCGGCGGGGCCGGGGGGCGCGGGCACAGCCGGGGGGGCTCGGGGATCCCCCCGTAGGGACGCGTGGGGACGAGGCCGGGCCGTGCCGAGCCGTGCCTGGTGTGCGGGGCCGTGCGGGGCCGTGCCGGGCCGTGCCGGGCTGTGCCGAGCCGTGCCCAGCCGGGACCGGGAGCGCTGGGACGGGGGCGCAGCGGGGCCTCCCTTCCCCCCGGGGGGGGCCCGGCCCCACCTTCGCCCCCGGATTTTCTCTCTTTTTTTGAAATCACGTGATAAATGCCAAACGGCGCTGCCTTACTCATCCCGGCACCCTCCCGGCCCCGCTTTCCCCCGGGGGCGGCCGCCGCTGACTCAGGGCCCGCCGGGCTCCCCCCGGCACCGCGGGGACCCCCCCGGGCCCCCCAGACCGCGGCCCCTTCAGGAGGCGTCACCTGCGGCGGCAGCAGCGTCCCCGCCGCGCTCGAGTGAGTCTGGGGGCTCCCAGCGCCCCAAAACCGGGGCCGCCGGGGGCTCCCCGTGCTCCCGGGGCTCCCGGGGCTGTCCCGGGGCTCGGGGCCGCGCTGGCCCTTCTGTCACCTCCCGCCAATGGGGTGGGGACGCAGCACCCCCTCTGAACCCCGTGGGGAGGCTCCGAGCCCCCCCAGTGTGAGAGGGAGGCAGCGGCTCCCACGGCCGCCGCCGTGCCTCAGTTTCCCTTGGCCCCCCGCCGGCCCCGCTGCCCGCTGCGGAGGGAAGCGGGGGTGTCCGGGGGGGCGTTGGTGGCCCCGCTTCCTGTGACCCCCCCGAGGTGCCAACCGCAGCTCTGGGCTGTGCCTGTGCCGGCAGCGCTGTCCCACGGGCTGTCCTGGCCGTGCCACCCCCGCAGCGTCCCCAGGGCCACCCTGAGCCCCCTCGGCCGCGCTGTCCCCACAGGGCGGGACAGGGGACACGGCGGCCTTTGGTGGCTCTCGGTGGCGCCCCGGGTCCGGCTGGTGCCCCGTGTGGCCTGGCCGTGCCAGCTGCGGTGACAAGGGACAGGCCAGGCCCGCCTCACCGTGACAGAGGGCACCGTGGGGGCTTCTTGCGGGGACAGGGGCCGCGCCTTGTCACCTGCCGCCTGTCCAAGGGCAGTGGGAGCACCCCTGGGGGAATTGTCCCCCCCAAACGCCGGGGGTGTCACAGGGCACTGTCCCCAGGGCCACCCGGGGCTGTGCAGCACCGTCCCACCCTGCCTGTGTCCCTACCCCGGGTGGGACACACCTGGCTCCGTGTCCCCAGTGTCCTTCCCCCATGTCCCCATATCCCCATGTCCCCATGTCGCCATATCCCCATGTCCCCATATCCCCATATCCCCATATCCCCGTGTCCCCGTGTCCCCGTGTCCCCGTGTCCCCATATCCCCATATCCCCGTGTCCCCATGTCCCCATGTCCCCATATCCCCATATCCCCATGTCCCCATATCCCCGTGTCCCCATGTCCCCGTGTCCCCATGTCCCCATGTCCCTGTGTCCCCGTGTCCCTGTGTCCCCATATCCCATATCCCTGTGTCCCCGTGTCCCCATGTCCCCATATCCCCGTGTCCCCATGTCCCCATGCCAGCGGGTGACACCACACCATTTCCTATGCAACATCTTCATTTCATTGTTTTTCCCAGCAAAACCCCCTCTTATTTCGGGCACCTTCAAGGTTTCTTTTTCCACCTTTCAGTTGGGTTGGGTTTTTTTTTTTTTTTTTTCCCTTTTCTCAGTGTTTTGTATCATTTAGGGGAAAAACAAAACAATTCTCGCTGCCCGGGGCCGCTTTCCCCTGCAGGGAGGGAGGCACCGAGGACACTTTGGGGGGACGGGACCCTCCTGGTGCCCCCCGGCCGCAGGAGCCGCTCGGGATTCTCTGATGCGCTCTGAGGTGGGGCTGGGGTCTCAGCCCGGCCGTTCCTGAGGGGTGCCCGCGATCACAAACCCGGGGGGCTGCAGGGACCCCCAGCCCGGCGCGGGGGGCGCGCTGCCGTCCCCGTGTGCCCCCGGCCGGGTTTATAGGAAGCGGCTCTGCGAGGAAGGGCCGGGCCGGCCGCCCCGGGAGGGTTTTTTTCCTGCCGTGGGCGCCCCGGGGGTGCGGGGGATCCGGTGTGAGTCAAAGCCGGAGCCCCGGGGTGGAACCGCGAGCCCAGCGCTGCCGTGTGACGGAGCCGAGCCGCCAGAGGCGTTTATAAGAAATGGAGGGGCTGGAACGAGGGGGAGGGAGGGAGGGACCCCGCTGGCACCGCGGCCGCCGCCCCTGGGGACAGCTCGCCTGGCTCCGGGCTGCGATCTTAACCCGGGTTTGCTGCCCAGGGCCGGAGCTGCTGCCCTCAGCCTGCAGCTCAGCCCCTGCCCGGGGCGCCCGGGTCCCCCCAAATGCCCAAACCCACCCTTATCACACTGAGGCGACCCAGGCCCCTCATCCAGCTGCGGGCATGGCGCCAGCATCACCCTGGTGCCAGCATCACCCCTGGGTGCCAGCATCACCCCTGGGTGGCCATGCCCAGGCTGGAAATCCAGTGCCAGCATCACCCTGGTGCCAGCACCTCTCTGGGCTCCTCAGGTCACTCTGGGTGCCTTCATCAAGCTGGGGGTCCTGGTGCCAGCATCACCCCTGGGTATGGGTATCCAGATGTGTTCCCGGTGCCAGCATCACCCCTGGGTATGGGTATCCAGATGTGTTCCCGGTGCCAGCATCACCCCTGGGTATGGGTATCCAGATGTGTTCCCGGTGCCAGCATCGCCCCTGGGTACCTGCATCCACCTGTGTTCCAGAATCCTTCCAGAGTGTTCCCCGTCCCTCCCAGGTGCCTCAATCCTGTCCCTGCCTCGCCCTGGGGTACCCACACCCCGAGCAGGGCTGCTCCTTGCGTGCCCCCGGTTCTGCTGCCCCTCCTGTCACTGCCCTGCTGTCCCCGCTGCCCGCTGGCCCTGTCCCACACCCTGTCCCACACCCGTGCCAGCAGCTCCTGGCCTCTCACAGAGGTTTCCTGGAGGTTTCCACACCTGGGGAAAACGCAGTGCCCGGGGACCTCCTGCCCTCCGCACCCCGGGGAAGGCCACGCCGTGTCCCGTGTCCCCTCCCGGCCGAGGCGCCGCGGTGTCCCTGGTCCCGGTGACACGGTGGGCTCTGCGCTGCCGTGGCGGGGGCCGCGGCCTCAGATGGCAGCGCGGGGGGGCCGAGCCGCGCACAAACGGCACAAACACAAACGCGGCTGCCATGTGCCCAGCGCCACCGCGGCTGCCGCGCCGCGACAAGCGCCACCGGGCCCTCGGGAGCCGCGGGCCGCCCCGGAGCCGCCGCCGCGCTGCGGGGAGCTGACGGAGCCAACGCGCGTTGACACCGGGCTCGCGGGCCCCCCCGCCCCGGCCAGCGCCGCCGCAGCGCCCGCCGGGGGGGACTCGGCGCTGTCACAAGCTATCTGCGCCGGGGACAGCGACAGCCCGCGCCCCTAAGTGGGGTTAAACTCGGGGTCACCCCCACCGAGCTTCCGGGGGGGGTGCTGGAAAGGATCCCCCTCCCCAAATCCCTCCGTGTGCGGCACCCCCGCCCCTGTGTCACCGGCGTGGGACGCTCTGGGGAGGGACAGGGATTGTGTCCCTGGTCCCTCATGGCTCCCGGGGACAGTGAATGTGTCCCTGGTCCCTGTGGCTCTGGGGACAGTGAATATGTCCCTGTTCCCCTGTGGCTCTGTGGAGGGACAGTGAATATGTCCCTGTTCCCCTGTGGCTCCCGGGGACAGTGAATGTGTCCCTGGTCCCTCATGGCTCTGGGGACAGTGAATGTGTCCCTGGTCCCTCATGGCTCCCGGGGACAGTGAATGTGTCCCTGGTCCCTCATGGCTCTGAGGACAGTGAATGTGTCCCTGGTCCCCCGTGGCTCTCGGTGACAGCAGTGCTGGTGGCCGGGCACGGCCGTGTCCCCAGGGCCGCTCCTCGGCGCTCGCTGCGGGTCACGGCGGCCACGGGGACACGCGGGGCCGTGGGGGACACGAGCGGCGGCTGGCCCCGAGTCCGGCACCCGCCTGACCTGCCGGTGACCCGCCGGGAGCGCGGCCGCGGCCACCGCGGGGCCACCCCGGTACCGGGCCGCCCTGCCGGGTCACAGGCCAGCACCGGGCCGCCCTGCCGGGTCACAGGCCAGCACCGGGCCGCCCTGCCGGGTCACAGGCCAGCACCGGGCCGCCCTGCCGGTGTCACAGCCCAGCGCTGCCGGGTGGATCCGGCCCCGATCCCCACCGGGGCTGTCCTGGAGCCCCCAGGGCTGTCACAGCCGCCATCTGGGGACAGTCCGGCCCCGCCGGGTGCCGGCCAGGCGCGGTTTGGGGCTGGGGTCCCGCGGCCCCCACGGCAGAGGGTCACGGTGCGGGTGCCGTGTCCCCCTCCCCTCGCCTCCATCTCCCCCGCTCCTTTCCGTGCCCCCGCCGCCGTCCGGGCTCTCGCGGTGCCGCCGGACCCGCGGGCGGCCCCTTCCAACCCGCGGCTGAAATGGAACCGGCTCCGGCTCCCTCGCCGTGACCTATTTTTACAATTTGATTGGAATCTGTTTGTTTCTCTCTCATTTTCCCCTCCTCTCCCCGCCGCGCCCGGGTGCGAGCGCGGTGTCAGCCCCGCGTCACATCAATTAACGCGCGCGGGGCGTCATTTGTCACTTCGCATTTCCCCACGGCCACCTCGGCGCGGCCGCGGCGGGGGCGGGGGGCGCTCGCCGGGCTGGGGGTGACCCCCCCCCGGGGTGAGGGGACCGGGATTCTCCTCCCGCCCCGCGATTTTGGGTGATGGGGACGCGCCAGGACGCGGCCGCCGCCCGCCTCGGTGGGTCCCGGTGCGGGGTGCGGGGGTCGCTGGCGGGGGCCGGGACACCCGAGTCGGGCCCCCCCGGCCCGGCCCGAGCAGCCGGTGCCGACACCTCCACTTCCGTCGGCAGCGCCCCCTCGGGTATTTTTAACCGCCGGCGCTGCCGCTTGGCACCCTCCGGGTGTCCGTGCCGGCCCCAGCTGCCTCCCCCGGCCCGCGCCTCCCCCGGGACCGCACCGGGGCCGCCGGGACCGCACGGGACCGGACTGGGGCCGTGGGGCAGGAATGGACCCAGCGGGGGTGGTCAGAGACAGGTGGGACCGTCCCCTATGGAACAGGATTGGGCCCATTTGGTCAGGATTGGTCCCATCTGGTCAGGATTGGTCCCAGTGGGGCAGGATGTGTCCCAAGAAGAGCAGGATTGGTCCCGGTGGGTCAGGATTGGGCCCATCTGGTCAGGATTGGTCCCAGTGGGGCAGGATCGGTCCCATCTGGTCAGGATTGGTCCCAGTGGGGCAGGATGTGTCCCAAGAAGAGCAGGATTGGTCCCGGTGGGTCAGGATTGGGCCCATCTGGTCAGGATTGGTCCCGGTGGGGCAGGATCGATCCCATCTGGTCAGGATTGGTCCCGGTGGGTCAGGATTGGGCCCATCTGGTCAGGATTGGTCCCGGTGGGGCAGGATCGATCCCATCTGGTCAGGATTGGTCCCAGTGGGGCAGGATGTGTCCCAAGAAGAGCAGGATTGGTCCCGGTGGGTCAGGATTGGGCCCATCTGGTCAGGATTGGTCCCGGTGGGGCAGGATCGATCCCATCTGGTCAGGATTGGTCCCGGTGGGGCAGGATGTGTCCCAAGAAGAGCAGGATTGGTCCCGGTGGGTCAGGATTGGGCCCATCTGGTCAGGATTGGTCCCGGTGGGGCAGGATCGATCCCATCTGGTCAGGATTGGTCCCAGTGGGGCAGGATGTGTCCCAAGAAGAGCAGGATTGGTCCCGGTGGGTCAGGATTGGGCCCATCTGGTCAGGATTGGTCCCGGTGGGGCAGGATCGATCCCATCTGGTCAGGATTGGTCCCAGTGGGGCAGGATGTGTCCCAAGAAGAGCAGGATTGGTCCCGGTGGGTCAGGATTGGGCCCATCTGGTCAGGATTGGTCCCGGTGGCGCAGGATCGATCCCAGTGGGTCAGGACCGGTCCCATTTGGTCAGGATTGGTCCCGGTGGGTCCGGGTCGATCCCCGTGAGTCAAGACTGGTCCCAGTGGCTCTGGATCGTTGCCCGTGGCTCAGGACCGGTCCCATTTGGTCAGGATTGCTCGCAATGGTTCAGAACTGGTCCCAGTGGCTCTGGATCGATGCCCGTGGCGCAGGACCGGTCCCATTTGGTCAGGATTGCTCGCAATGGTTCAGAACTGGTCCCAGTGGCTCTGGATCGATGCCCGTGGCTCAGGACCGGTCCCATTTGGTCAGGATTGCTCGCAATGGTTCAGAACTGGTCCCAGTGGCTCTGGATCGATGCCCGTGGCTCAGGACCGGTCCCATTTGGTCAGGATTGCTCGCAGTGGGGCAGGAGCGGTACCTGTGGGGCAGGATCCGCATCTCCCCCCCTTCCCCGTGCGGGACCCTCCTCACCCCCGTCCCGGAGGGGTCCGGCCCCCCCATGTCCCCGCGTCACCCGGGTCCCCCATCCCGCGGGAGCGGACCGCGGGCCGGGGGGGCTCTGGGCAGGGCGGGGGCGGCGCACGCCGCCCGCGGGCCCCGCGCGTTGTCAGAAGCTGTAGCCCGTGTCTCGCCGCCGTGCCCCCGCCCGGGCAGCGCACATCACTCCCCGGCCCTCGCCTCCCGCTGACGAAGAGGAAGGGCCGGGGGCGCCAGCCCGGAGCCCCCCGCGCCCCCGTCACGCTAAGCCGGCCGGACAGGGGCTGCAGCCCCCCGGCGCTCCCCAGGGAGCCGCGCTGCGCGCCGGGGATGCGGCTCCGGCTGAAGAAAATCGCCTCGTACAGGAGGGGGCGAGGGGCGGGCAAGGCGGCGGCGGTGAAACGGAACTGAAACGGAGCCGAAACGGAGCCCCCCGGACCCCCCCGGACCCCCCCCGGCCTGATGGCGCACACGGGCACAGCTGCGCCCTTGCACACCCGCCGTGCCGCCCTTGCACACCCCGGCACCCACCCGGCCCCCGCGCACACTCGGGGACCCCCTCAGCCCCCCTTGCACACCCACCCAGCCCCCCCAGCCCGTCACACCCCTTCGCACACCCACGGGCACCCCCGGCTCGCTCTCGCACACCCACGCAGCCCCGGCTGCCCCGGTGCTCCGGCCCCACGCGCGGGGGGCGCCCCGGAGGCGGCGAGAGCCGGGCCCGGTGTGGCGGAGCCGGGACACGGGGGGAGCTGCCCGCGCCCGCCGCCGCCTCCACGCGGGGCTGCCATGGCCGCCGTGAGGAAGAGGAGGAGGAGGAGGAGGAGGAGGGACGCGGATCGGTCTCAGGGGGACGGGAGGGACCCGGGAGCCGCCACCGCCGAGTCCGGGCAGCGGGACCACCCCGAGGAGGGGTTTTGGGGGGATCTCCCAGGTGCCACCCGAGCCAGCGCTCCCGGGGGCACGGGGGGCACGGGGGGCACGGGGACGGCGGCGCTGGCGGCGCGGGGCTCGGCACCAGCCGGGTTTTGGGTGGCAGCGCCTGGAACGATGTTAATGACTTTTCTTCCTGTCGCTCTCCTTTTACACCGAGGGCAGCTCCGTAACCGGAGCCGCTTCCTTCCCCGAGATTAAGGAGCCTCTGCTCGCCCTGCCCGGGCCGCTGAGCCATCCCCCAGCGCGGAGCTGCCACCGAATTGTCACCCCCGGCTGGCGCGGGCCCGGCCCTGCTGGGGACACCCACCCTCGTCACCCTTGGGTGCCCCTTCCCGCGGGGCTCAGCATCCTCCCGGCTCTGCTCAGGGCTTGGGGTTGGGGGCTCCTCAACGGGCTCGCCACGACCCCCGCGCTCCCCTCCATCCCTCCGGACCCTCCGTGGGGGGAGCTGAGCCCCCCAAGCCCCCCAGCGCGGTGCCCACCCGGCGCCAGCCGTGCCTCGATTTCCCCGCCGTGACTCACAGGGCTGGGGGGCCTTGGCCGGGTCCTGCGGGGGCACAGAGGGCTCGGGGTGGCCTGGCCGCGGGGCAGGAGGGGCTTTGCAGGGCGGGACCCGGAGAGGGGGTCTGGGGGGCTGCGGGGGCAGCGGGGACGCGGCACTGGCTGCGGGTGGGCGGCGGATGCGGGGCCGGGCCGGGGGTCCCTCCGAGGGGGCAGCAGGTGGCCGGGGGTCCCGGGGGGGCGGCAGGTGGCCGGGCCGGGGGTCCCGGGGGGGCGGCAGGTGGCCGGGCCGGGGGTCCCGGGGCCCCCGCGGCTTCTGTGCAATCGGTGCCTCCATGGAGCGCTCGTCACCGCGCTGCCCTCGAGCAGCGGCGAGATGCAAATTCCTCCGGGGTGGGGGCAGCGGTTTTGTATTTTTGGTTCCCCCCGAGCCCAAATTTAGCCCCCCGCGGGTGCCCGGTGCCCTCGTGCTCATTTTAATAATGAAAACAGGAACGGTGCCGCCGGGTGAGAAAATTACCCGCAAGTTTCCCCGCGTTCCCCAGAAGCCAAATTCCACGGCAGAGGCAGAGCCCGCCTGGGGGCTGGGTGCAGGGAGGGTGAGGGTGGGGACACTCTGGGGACACTTTGGGGACACTTTGGGGACCTCAGAATTGCCCCCTCGGCTGCGTGCGACCCCTCTGCCCGGTCCCTCTGCGGGGTTTCGGTCCCGGGATGATGCCCGGGAGCGGGGACATGCAGGATGGTGGCACTCCCTGAGGTGACAGGGGACAGGGGACAGGGGACAGGGGACAGGGGACGTTCGGGATAATCCCGCCATGAAGGGTCCAACCCCCACGCTGTGCCCGCCCTGGAGACCCAGGGATGGGGGAAACTGAGGAACGGGGCTGGCTCACGGTGTTTGGGGTGCCGGCCTTGTCACCGCCGCTTTGCAAGGGAGGTGGCCCTTGGTGACAAACGCGTCCCCAGCCCCGGGCGCGCCCTGCAGCCGCGCCACTCCCTCCCGGTCTCTCTGTGAGGGCGCTCGGCGAGCGCCGAAGCCACGGGGGTGGCCGGGAGGGACCGGGCACGGCCACCACCCGGTGCTGGCCTCGGCCACCCCGCGCCGTGCGACACGCGAGTGACATCAGCCGCCCACAGCGGGGAAACTGAGGCACACTGGGGCTGCCACGGGAGGGGATTCAGGCCCCAGGAGGAGCCGCAGCTCCCGCGCTGCAGGAAGGGCCCTGCGGGGGAGGGTGCCCGGCCGTGGGGAGGGCAGGAGCCCAAATCCCCCCGTGCCTCTTGCGGAGGGCCCGGCCCGGGCTCGGGGTGCCCCACACCAAGGGATGCCGGGGCACGGGGGGGCCGGGGTGTCCCAGAGGGGACCGGGGTGTCCCAGGGGGGTCCGGGGTGTCCCAGAGCATTCCTGTGGCCGGCCAATGGGACAGCTGGTGGCTGTTCAAGGTGACGGTCAGGACACGGCTCCTGTCCCTCTGTCCCTCCTGTCCCTCTGTCCCCTCTGTCCCCTTCTGCCCCTCCTGTCCCTGTGTCCCTCCTGTCCCCCCTGTCCCTCCTGTCCCCTCTGTCCCTCTGTCCCTGCGCGACTCCTCCCTGCGCGGGGACACCTGTGACACGCATCTCCCCAGGAGTCCCGCCGCGCGTTCCAGCGTCCCTGGTGTCACTTTACGGTGCCAGGGGGACACTCAAGGGCGCGACATCCCGGGCACGGGGCCCGTCCGGCCCTCGGGACCCCGCAGCCGGCCCGGCAGGGAGCCCGGGGTGGCGGCGGTGG
Source organism: Melospiza melodia melodia (assembly GCF_035770615.1). Lineage (NCBI taxonomy): Eukaryota > Metazoa > Chordata > Aves > Passeriformes > Passerellidae > Melospiza > Melospiza melodia. The sequence goes on from NC_086223.1 coordinate 333,176, forward strand.
CGGCGGTGGCGGCGGTGGCGGCGGTGGCGGCGGTGGCGGGTCCCCAGCTGTGGCGGCCGTGGGGACCCCGGCGAGCCCGATCCCCTCTGGGTGGCGGCCGTGGCGGGTCCCCAGCGGGTGGGCGTCCCTGTGAATCCGCCCTCGGCGGCGATGGCACACCGGCAGGGAATCAGCGCCTGGTGACGGCAGCAGCGCCCGTGCCCCGCCGCTCGCTCCCCGCACCCGTCAATGATCGCTCCCCCATCCTTAACCCCCCTCCGGCCTCGACTTTCCCTCCCAGAAATAAACACTTCTGGAAATTTCCTTGTTTTGTTCATTTTCTCACTGGGGATCTCGGAGTGGGGGTCCCTGCTGGGTGGGTGGGGAGGGGGTGGCAGCGCCCTGGGGGTCTGGGGGTGCCCCGGAGGGTGGGGACAGCTGGACGGGGGGATGCTGTCCGCACTGCCAACCTCAGGGAACCGGAAAATGTGGGGAGGGGGCGGCGGGGGGCAGCAGGGGGGGTTTGCATTGAGATTGAAGGCCGGGACCCCTCTGAACAGTGGAAGGGGGCAAGGCCGGCCCGAATGGGTGCTGAGGTGTGTGTGCTGGGGCAGTGCAGAACCCCGGGACGTCCTGGGACACCCCCGGGACACCCCCGGGACACCCCCAGAACAACCCCGGGACACCCCGGGACACCCCCGAGCCTGGGGGGTGCGGGGGTCCCGTCCTGCCGTCCATCCACCCCCACGGCCGCCCCGCGCATCCTGAACTCGCCATTTCCTCCTGCTGGGCCGCTCCGGAGAGGGGCAGCGCTGTCCCCGTTCCTCATCCTCATCCTCAGCCCTGTCCCTGTCACCGACCCGTCCCCATCCCGGGCCACATCCCCGTCCCTGTCCCCATCCTTATCTGTATTGCCATCTCCAATCCTGTCCCTTGTTCCCATCCCTGTCCCCATCCCCAGTCCTGCCTCCTCTTCATCCCCATCCCTGTCCCCATGCCCAACCCTGTCCCTATCCCTGTCCCCATCCCTGTCCCCAAGGGCCACACCCCTGTCCCTGATCCCCAGGGGCCCCGGTGTGGGTTCGGTACCGACCCCCGTGTCCCCCTGTCCGTCCGTCCCCACCCCAGCCCCAGCGGGCTCCCCCAGCTGCCGGGAGCGGGGACAGTGGCAGTGCCGCCCCCAGAGGAGGTGACAGTGGCAGTGCCGCGGTCCCTGTGCGCGCTCTGGGGGTGGCACCGCGCCCTGGCAATGGGAAATACTGACGGCACCGGGCTGGGCTGGTGCCGGGGGCCGCGGCCACGGCGGGGACGGCGCCTGGGGGGGCTCCGGGGGACACCGGGACTGCCCCGGGCACGGCGGGGTCACGGACGGGGCCGGGATGGCCCGGCCTGGGCTGGGCACGGGACAGGGCGCGGGGGGACCGGGCTGAGCCTCCTGGGGGTCTCAGACCACCCCAAACAGAGAAGGGAAGGGGGGTCCAGACGGGGCCTCAGCGCCACTCCCCGGGCGTGTCACCCCCTCAGCGACTGCAGTGTCACCAGAGCAGGGCAGGACCCGAATTGTCCCTTCCCTGTGTCCCCCTGAGCCCCAAACACCGACAGGAGCGTGGCCCCTGTCCCTCTGTCCCCACACTGTCCCTGTCCCACGTCCCCACACTGTCCCTGTCCCTGTCCCCTCTCCGTGTCCCCGTCCCGTGTCCGGCTCCCCGCGTGTCGCGGTCCCCTCCCCGTCCCCGTCCCGCCCCCGTTCCGCCCCGTCGGGGCTGGGGAGGGGCCGCGGGCGGAGCTCGGTCCCGGAGCCGCTCCTTTGGATAAGAGGCGCGGCCCGGGCAGGTGCAGCGAGTGAGGCAGCGGCACCGGCACCGGCACCGGCACCGGCACCGGCACCGGCACCGGCACCGGCACCGGCACCGGCACCGGGCGCGGAACCCCCGCGGCACTTTCGCGGTTTTTCCGGCCGCTTTCGGGTATTTTTGCGGGGTTGTTTCTGCGCCCCCGCTCCCTCCCGGCTGTCCCGGTGCCGCCGCCGCCGCTCGGGGCCCCCCGGTAGCACCGGGCATGGAGCGGGCGGCGGGAGCGCGGCCGGGCGGGCAGCGCTGAGCGGCGCCGGCCCCGGGGCACCCCCATGAGCGGCTGAGCGGGGCCCGCGCCCCCCGCCCGTCCATGGGCGCGCTGGAGCCGGGCACCGGAGCGCCCCGGCCCGCCGCCCCCATGCTCGGCGCCGCCGCCGCCTTCGCCAAGGAGCCGCCGGGCCCGCGGGACGCCGCCGCCGCCGCCGCGTTCTTCGGGGATGGAGGGGCCCCGGAACCGGGAGCGCCCCCGCTCCCGTACGGCGCTCCCGGCGGTTTCGGCGGCCGGTTCCTGGGGCCGTGCCCGCCGTACCGGGCGCCGCCGCCCCCCGCCCCGCCGGTGGAAGGTTACGGGGGCGCTGAGAGCGGATTCGGCGGCGGGGGCGGCGCGCTGTGCCCCCCGCTCTGCGCCCTGCCCGGGTACCGCGCGGCCGGCAAGGTGCAGGTGATGCTCAACAATTACCCGCTCTGGGCCAAGTTCCACAAGCACCAGACCGAGATGATCATCACCAAGCAGGGCCGGTGAGCACCGGGGGCACCGGGGAGAGCCGGGGGGAAGCGGGGCTGGGGGCACCGGGGCTGGGGGCGGCGGGCACTGGGAGGGCCTGGAGGGCACTGGGGGGCGCTGGACGGGGACGGAGCGGGCCGGGGACCAGCGGGGACAGGGAAGGGTCGCAGGACGCGTGAGGAGACGGAGGGGACGAGGTGGGGACACCGAGGGGAACCTGAGAGCGCCGGGGCACCGCCACAGAGATGGGCAGCGCCACCGGGCACCGGGGATGGCGGGGGTCCCGTGTGGGCACCGGGGGTCCCGTGTGGGCACCGGGGGGGCGGGAGTGGGGACACAGCAGTGACGGGGTGCGACAGATCCCCGTGAGGGGCTGGACGGTTCTGCCTCGTCTCCCCAAAGGGCTGTGAAGGGTGGGAGGTGTTTGTGGGGCTGGGGGTGTGGGAGGTGAGACCCCCCCGTCCCCTCGTGTGTTCCAAGGAAAGCCTGGGAGGGGAGGCAAAGCGTCCCGGACGTTTCCCGGTGTTGTTTCCTCGGGGGGTTGAGGCTCGTGGGAAGCAGAAAAGGGTCTGGGGGCGTCCCCAGCCGCAGCGGGAGGGACAGGGGCCGGACCCTCGGTGTCAGGAGGTGGCAGAGGCGGCGGCGCTGCCAGGGGCCCGCGGGCAGCTTTGATCCGGCGCCAGCCCCCGGGCCGGATCCGGGGCCGGGCGCTGCAACAAGTGCGGAGGAGCCGCTGCCGCCGCCGAGCGCCGCGGGTGACGCCCCCCTGTCCCCCCCCTGTCCCCGCTCCGGGCTGGGAACCCCCCGAGCCCCGTGAGCAGGGACGGGGCAGCGCCTTGGGCACGTCCTGGCTGCCAAAGCCGCCCTTGGTGCCGCCACAGCGGGCGCTGGCTGTGCCCTCCGGGCTGGGCTGCAGTTCTGGGGCTGGAGAGCGTCGGGGGGCTTTGGGGGCTCTGCCGAACCACAGTTTGGGGGGTCTGTGTGCCACACACCCCCTCCACGATGTGGAGCAAGGGGAACCCAAAATGCAACCCCGCCCTTCAGCCTCACACTGGGGTGATGAGGATGAGGATGAGGATGAGGATGAGGATGAGGATGAGGATGAGGATGAGGATGAGGAGAACCCACCCTGGGCTGCGCTTTGGGCTCTCCCTGCAGTGGGATCACGCACAGCCCTGCCGCCCCCAGATCGCCCCGAGGGGCCCCAAAACCCCGAGCCAAGGGGGAGCAGGGCTGCACCCCGCTCTGTGTGCCCTCAGCAGCTGGCACAGCCCCTCCCAGCCCCTGCTGCCCCTGCCCAGCCCAGGGGTCCCTCCGAGCCCCCCCCCCGGCCGCACACAGCCGGTGTCACTTCGATGCCGAGCCCGACCTGCTGGATGTGCCGCCAGTCTAAACGCGTTAGGGCCGCTTGGTTTGGCACGGCCCAGCCCGGGGACGCTCCGAGCCCGGCACGGAGCGGGGGACGCGTCCCCAGGGGGTGGCGGGGGGGGCGGACACCCCCAGTTTGGTGTTTGTCACCCGCCACGCCTCAGGCCCTGCAGGAATGTGCTGAAATTCCGCTTTTTCCCCCCCATTTTCTGCTCTCTTTCCCAGCTGGGCGCCGGGGCCGTGCCCTCCCTGCAGCGTCAGAGCCGGAGCCGAGGGTCTGGAAATTGGGGTGGCCCCACAAATCCCACCCCGCGCCCCGCTGCGCCTCTGCTTTTCCCTCCCACCCTGAAATCACCGATTTTGGGGTTTTTCCCACCCCCAGCACGGAGGGGCTGCGGTCCGGGGGGGTTCGCTCGGTGCAGGGGGGGCTCAGGCGAGCCCTGCCCGGGGAAAGCGTCAAAGCCGAGCCACAGAACATCCGCTCGTTTCCCCGACCCTGAGCTGCTGGTGCAGCGCGCAGGGCCGGGCTGCAGCGCCGCTGAGACAGGAAAAGCCCGGCGGGGCTCGGGGGGGATGTGAGCCCCAAACGGGACCCGGGGGGGACCCCAAACCCCAAACGGGACCCGAGCGGGTACCTGGACCCCAAACGCCGAGCTTGGGGCTCTGGGGGGATGTGAGCCCCAAACGGGAGCCCAAACCCCGGGCCGGGGGCTCGGGGGCACGGAGGGCACACGGTCCCATCCCGCTCTGGGTCTGCAGCCCCGTCCCGCCCGTTCCTCAGCACTGATGGGTGCAGGACCCCCGGGGGGAATTGAGGCTGGGGGGGACACGGTGGCACTGGGGTGAGCCTGGCCAGGCCTGGGATGGACCCTGCTGGCACCGTTCCTGCTGTCCCGGGACAGCCTGGGCCACCCCAGCCTGTCCTGGGCCATCCCCCCCGTGCCGACAGTCCCCGGCTGGTTTCTCACTCCTGTCCCTGCCCCTGTCCCTGCCCCTGTCCCTGTCCCTGTCCCATCCCTGTCCCCGCTGTGTCCCCCGGGGCTCAGCAGGGCAGGATTCCTGCGGAAACCCCCAGGACTCGCCGGGCACGGGGAATTCCTGCCGGGGCTGGCCCTGTCCTTTGGGGTGACACAGGGGCTGGCCCTGTCCTTTGGGGTGACACAGGGGCTGGCCCTGTCCTTTGGGGTGACACAGGGGCTGACCTTGCTCTTTGGGGTGGCACAGGGGCTGGCACTCCCTTTCGGGATCTTTTGGGGCTCTGCCTTTTGGGACAGGGCCCGTCTTTGCATTTTGAGGCGACACAGGGCCCGTCTTTGTCTTTTGGGGTGGCACCAAGGGCTGGCCCTGTGCTTTGGGGTGACACAGGGCCTGGCTTTGCCTTTCCAGGGGACACGAGGGGCTGTCCCTGTCACTGGGGACACAGAAGGGCTGTCCCTGCACCTGGGGGTGGCTCAGGCTGCATTTGGGGGTGCAGGGGCTCTCTCTGCGTTTGGGGACACCAGGGACGGCTTTGCCTTCAGAGAGGACACTGGGGTGGCCTTGGGGACACAAAGTGGCTTTGATTTGAGGGGTGGCCGTGCAGGAGCAGGGACCCCAGAGGCGGCAGCGCCTTTGGGGACACTGGGATGGCACTCCGGTCTGGGGACACGCAGTGCCAGGCTGGCGGCTCGGCGGGGTTGGCGCAGACGTGCTGTGACTCGTCGCCGTGTCCTGCTGCGCTGTGACATTTGGCTGTGCCCTGTCACCCACACGGGCGGTGCAGCTGTGCTGTGCAGATGTGCCGTGCCACGCAGCAGCGCCAGCGGGTGCCACCGGGACTCGTCCAGCTGTGCCACCGTGCTGTGGCACCACGGCCTGCGTGGCCATGTCACCGCGCATTGCCATGTCACCGTGCCGTGTCGCCATGTCGTGTCATGTCACCGTGTCGTGTCCAACAGCCATGTCGTGTCACTGTGCCATGCACTGCTGTGTCACCACTGTGCCATGTCATCACACCACGTCCAGCAGCCGTGCCATGTCACCGTGCCACGTCCAGCAGCTGTTCCATGTCACCGTGCCATGAATTGGTGTGCCATGTCACCGTGCTGTGCGTTGCTGCGCCACCCTGCCATGTCACCCAGCCCCAGCCCTGTGCCTGCCATGAAGCGGGGGCTGTCCCTTGTCCCATGTCCTGTCCCCGTGTCCCTTGTCCCGTGTCCTGTGTCCCGTGTCCCACGCAGCCCCGGTGGCTCCTGCCGTCCCCGTGCTGCCGCCGGGTGAGGATGAGGATGAGGATGAGGATGAGGATGAGGATGAGGATGAGGATGAGGATGAGGATGAGGATGAGGATGAGGATGAGGATGAGGGGGAAGCTCAGGAAGCCGCAGCCCCCTGAGGCCTGCCGGGGGCTGGGGAGGCTCAGCCGGGGGCTTGGAGCCCCCAGCCCTCCTTTGCTCCCACCCTCCATGTGTCCCCAGCCCCGCAGTGTCCCTGTCTGTCCCCAGCTGTCCCCCGCAGTGTCCCCTCGGTGTCCCCTCGGTGTCCCCAGCCCCGCAGTGTCCCTATCTGTCCCCGCAGTGTCCCCTCGGTGTCCCCCCGGTGTCCCCAGCCCCGCAGTGTCCCTATCTGTCCCCAGCTGTCCCCCACTGTCCCCTCGGTGTCCCTGCTCCCCGAACCGAGCAGTTCGCACCGGGACGAGCCCGAGGGTGAGACTTGCGGTGCCTCTGATGGGTGGGCACCCCCCAAACCGCAGCGCCGGGCCCGGGGGAGCGGAGCGGGCCGGGGCGCGGGCTCGGCGTTAAAAATAAAGGCGGGCGCGGTTGGGGCGCTGCCCCCGCCCCGGGCCCGGCCGGGCCGTGCGGTTTGCCCGCAGCGTGAAGCGCCGGGGCCCGGCGGGCAGCGGGGAGCGCGCCGTGGGACCGAAAGGCGCCCAGAGCCAGCCCGAAAGCAGCAGAGACGCTGTTGGGCTCCTCTGCAGAGCTGCGGCTGCTGCAGCGGGGAGGGCGCTGGGAGCGCGGCCCGGCCGGGGCTCGGCTGCAGCTCCCGGGTGGTTTTCGGTGCGGTTTGGAGGCGATTTGCGATCGGCGGCTGGAGCCCCCCTGCGCTCGCTGCGGAGGGGATGCGAGCCCGCGGGACGGTCCCTGCGGGACACGGGGGGACAGCGGGGACCCGGGGGGACCCCGGGAGGCTCCGGGCCAGCCTCGGCCCTGAGCACGTGCAGCTGCTGCTGCTGGCCCCGCTTCTTTCTCTTTTTGCTTCTCTTTTTATCTTTATCTTCTTTATCGTCTGCTTTATCTTCTTTTTATTCTTATTCTTACTATTCTCGTGTTCTTGTTTTTAGTCTTTATCTTCTCCTTCTTTCTCTTCTCCTTCTGATTCCTCATTTTTTCCTCTTCTTTTTTCATTATTTTTCATTTTTCTCTTCCCTTTTCTTCTTTTTTTTTTTCCATTTTATCTTCCTTCCCCCCCCCCCCCTTTTTTTTTTTTTTTCTTAATCTTCGTTTTCTTCTCTTTAACTTTTCTGGGTTTTTTTTTTTTCTTTTCTCCTCGTTTTTATTCTTTCTCTTTCTATTTTTCTTCTCTTTCTTTTTCTATTCCCCACTGTCTCGCAAGGGCAATTTTGAGTCAGCCTCCACCCGCTGACTTTCCTTTCCACTGCTCTTCCCCCGGCCCCGCTTCCTGCGGGGGGCAGGGCCCGGACCCCCGTTTCCCCTGGTGCGCCCCCTCCCCTCAGGAACTGGGGGTGAGCATTGGGGGGCACCCCGCACGCAGGGAGCTGGGGGGCGGCCCTGGTGGCGTTCTGCAGGGGGTGACATTAATGGGGTGGCCGGACAGCAAGGAGGGGGGGGGGGGTCAGTGTCCAGCTCTGGCCATCGGGGATCCAGAAATTGCCAAAATTCCATGGCCGGGAGCCGCGGGGGGGCTGAACCGGTGCCCACAGGCAACCTGAGCTGGCCACTGGGGCCACTGGGGCCACTGGGGCTACTGGGGACACTGGGGCTACTGGGGGATATTGGGGACACTGGGGACACTGGGGCTACTGGGGACACTGGGGGATATTGGGGACACTGGGGGATATTTGGGACACTGGAGGCACTGGGGCTACTGGGGTCACTGGGGACACTGGGGCTACTGGGGGATATTGGGGACACTGGGGGATATTGGGGACACTGGGGCTACTGCGGCTACTGGGGCCACTGGGAACACTCGGGGTTACTGGGACTACTGGGGGGCTGTCTGGGCTACTGGGGACACTGGGGACAGTGGAGACACCGGGGCTACTGGGGACATTGGGGACACTGGGGACACTGGTGCCACTGGGCTGGGTCCCCACGGGGGCCAGAGCAGCGAGCAGAGCTCTCCCAGCGCGGTTTGAGGGGACACACGGGGGGCAGCCCGGGGGGGTTGGCAGCTGCCACCCCGTGGTCCCCCCCGGTGCCACCGTGTCCCCTTCCTGCCCTTGGCGCGGGCTGGCGCCCGGCCCGAAATAGCAGCGGTGTTGGTTTCCGATCCGGAAGGTGCCTGGGGAGGGGGAGGGAGATGCCGGGGGGGGCTCGGCCCCAGAGCAGCCCCCAGCTGCCGGGGTCACTCAGCTGCCCACGGGCACCGCCGCGGGAGGGGGGCGGGCACCGCCTGCCTCAGTTTCCCCATCACACCCATCCCGCCCAAACCGCGCCAAGGTGCCCGAGGGCCGGGCGGGGGGGGTGACGGTGTCTGTGCCTCTGTCCCCTCCCCAGGCGAATGTTCCCCTTCCTCAGCTTCAGCCTCTCGGGGCTCAACCCCGCGGCGCACTACAGCGTCTGCGTGGACGTGGTGCTGGTGGACCAGCACCACTGGCGCTACCAGGGCGGGAAGTGGGTGCAGTGCGGCAAGGCCGAGGGCAGCGTGCCAGGTACGGGCCTTCATCCCCTCCTCCTCCTCCTCCGCACCCTCCTGCCCCGCCGGGGCGGGGGTGACGCCGCCTTTTCCCCCCCAGGGAACCGCCTGTACCTGCACCCCGACTCGCCCAACACGGGCGCGCACTGGATGCGCCAGGAGGTGTCCTTCGGCAAGCTGAAGCTCACCAACAACAAGGGAGCCTCCAACAACGTGGGGCAGGTGAGGGGAGGGTCCCGCCGCCCGGGCAGCTCGTCGGGACCCCCCCCTGACCGCTCGCCGTGCCGTTGCACCCCGCAGATGATCGTGCTGCAGTCGCTGCACAAGTACCAGCCGCGGCTGCACGTCACGGAGGTGAAGGAGGGCGAGGGGGAGGACGGGTACCCCTCCCCACACACGCACACCTTCGCCTTCCCCGAGACGCAGTTCATCGCCGTCACCGCCTACCAGAACGCCGACGTGAGTGCGGGACCCCCTGCCAGCCCCCAGCACGCAGCCCCCCAAAAACCCCCCAACAGCACAAAAACCCCAGCGACCCCCCCAGCGTCCCCCCAGAAACCAGCTGGGATATCCCGGTGCCACCACAGCGCCCCAAACCCGCCCCAAACCGGAGCAGCCCCGTTAATCGCCCAGCAGCATCAGGGAACCCCCCCTGGCCTCGGCCAGGCTGCCCCCTCTGCCAGCACCCCGGGACCCCAGGTACATCCCCGCAGCGTCCCTGCATCCCCCCCTGCCTCCCCTCAGCATCCCCGAGGCCTCCCAGTGCCACCCGTGTCCCCTGAGACTTCCAGAACCACCCGCTGGTTCCTTCAGCATCCCACCATCGCTTCCAGAACCGTCCCGCAGCATCCCAGGACCTCCCCCTGCATCCCTCCAGCATCCCAAAGACATCCCCCTGCATCCCCTCAGCATCCCAGCATCTCCCCCTGCATCCCCTCAGCATCCCAGCATCTCCCCCTGCATCCCCTCAGCATCCCAAAGACATCCCCCTGCATCCCCTCAGCATCCCAAAGACATCCCCCTGCATCCCCTCAGCATCCCAGGACCTCCCCCTGCATCCCCTCAGCATCCCAGGACCTCCCCCTGCATCCCCTCAGCATCCCAGCATCTCCCCCTGCCTCCTCCTCAGCATCCCCGCGGCCTCCCAGTGCCCTCAGATCCCCTCAGATTTCCAGACCCTCCCCCTGATCCCTTCGGTCTCCCCCGGATTCCCCGTTACCCCCCCAGGACCACCCCGCACATCCCAGGACCCCCATCCCGAACTCCTTCAGCCCCCCCTGCCCGGGCAAAGGGTGGCATTCATTCCGGTGGGATGGGGAGAAAGGGACAGCGGGAGGGACACCCCGGAGGAGGGACAAGCCCCCCCAAAATCCGCGTCCCCCCAGATCACGCAGCTGAAGATCGACCACAACCCCTTCGCCAAAGGGTTCCGGGACAACTTTGACTCGTGAGTGCCGCCGCCTCCCGTCCCTCCCGTGCCCCCCCGGCCTCGCCGGCAGCAGCAGCCCCCCAACCCCTCCGTGTCCCCCTCCCCAGGATGTACCCGGGCCCCGAGAGCGAGCGCCTGACGCCGTCCCCGCCCGAGGCTCCGGGCTGCCCGCAGCTGCTGCCGCGCTTCCAGCCCTTCCTGCCCGAGCAGCTCCCGCTGCCCCCGGGCCGCTTCTTCGGGGGCGAGCGGGGCGCGGCCGCGCTGCCGCTGCCCCCCAAGGACCCCCCGCCCTGGCTCTTCCCCCCGCAGCCGCCGCCGGGCCCCGGCGCGCTGGACTACGGCGGCTTCGAGGGCGGCTACGGCGGGGGCAAAGCGCTGCCCTACGGCGTGAAAGCGCTGCCGCCGCTGCCCCCCCGCCCTGCCATACTACCCCGAGGCGCCGGGCGGCTTCGGGGGCGGCTGGAGCCCCGCGCAGCTCGGCCACAAGGGCGGCGCCGCGGGCCTGGGCTGGTACCGGGAGCCCCGCGAGGAGAAGGGCCGGGAGCCGCAGGGCTGGGCCGGCGAGCCCCCCGCCGCCGGCGACTGCTCGGACTCGGGGCTCTACGAGTGCAAGCGGCGCCGCGTGTCCCCGTACCCCTCGAGCGCCGAGAGCTCCCCCCCGGCCCGCAACGGCGACAGCTACGACAAGGAGCCGCTCGCCGACGGCGGCTACTACGGCTACTACGGCACCTGAGGGGCGGCGAGGGGCCAGAGCCCCCCGGGACCCCAAACCTGGGTCCCGTGCGCCCCCGCAGCCCCGCAGATCCTGACAATCAGCCCCCGGTGCCGCCCGGAGGGGCCGCGGGGACAGCGGGGAGGGGACGGCGGGGAGGGGACGGTGGGGAGGGGTTTTTTGGCGTGGGTGGTTTTTAAGGGAGGGGGGGTCAATGCTGAAGTATTTATTGAGCCCCACCCGCACCCAGTGTGGGGCGGGGGGCAGCAGCATATCGCAATAAAGGGGGCGCTGCGGGACACGGCTCTGGGCAGTTCTGCGCGTGTGGGGAGGGAAACTGAGGCACGGGGGGGGGGGGGGGGGTGGGAGGGCTTGGGCGTCCCCAGCCTGATTTGGGAGGGGGTCCTGAGCCCCTCAGAGGTAATGATGTGTGGGGAGGAGAAGGAATCTCTCTGCACACCCCGACTCTTCACAGCCTTTATTGAGCAGCCCCTGTGCACAATTTGGGGGGGGGGGGGGGCAGTGGGGTCTTCCCGCCCGCGGGCACCCTGCGACCCCCTGAACCCCCCCCTTATCACCCTGTGCCCCCAGGGCAGGGGGGCACCGCCAGCCCCTGCCCCAAAGTGCCTCAGGCGTCCCCAAGGCTCTGCCCCGGGGCGGGGGGAGGCATTGCCAGCGCCCCCCTCCCATTTTTACATCACAGTTTTACTGAAACAGCGGCAAAATGGCTCGGAAAGGGGTGTGGGGGGGTTCTGCACCCCCAGTGCTGGGGGGACCTGCCCCGCTGCTGGGCGCTGCTGCGAGGGGCTGGGGGGCTCAGCACCCCCCGGCTTCGGGGGGCTACCAGAGCACGGCGCCGTCCAGGTGCGAGAAGCCGGGGTCCAGGCGCAGCTTCCAGTAGGTGTGGTTGGTGACCCACGACTCCTTGCCACTGGCATCTGTCACACGCCTGGCACCGGGTGGGGGGCACGGTTGGGACTCCTGGGGGGGGTTCCCATTCCCTGAGAGCCCCCCGACCCTAGGGCTGCCCTCAGGACCCGCAGAAGGCCTCCCCACCCCGTGACCCGGCGGTCCCCAGCCCCGGGAGCCCCCCAGACCTGAAGAAGCGGGCCTGGTGGGTGATGTTGTTCTCCTCCATGACGCGGCGCCGGTCGCGCTGCAGCTGCTCGATCTGGCGCTTCTGCGCCTCGGCCGCCGGCACGTTCCCCTCCTCCAGGTACCTGCGGGGACACGGGACGCGGCGGTGACCCCCAGGACGCGGCAGAGACCCCCGGCCCGGCCCGGCCCGGCCCCGGGGCGCTGCTGACCGCTGGTCCGGCCGCAGCCGCGTGTCCGTGGAGGGCAGCACCCGGCGCAGCTCCGGCGTCAGCTCGTTCAGCTCCAGCGCGAACTGCGTGAAGCCGTAGCTCCTCTCGTGGTCGCGGGGCATGGGGTCTGCGCGGGGGGCGCGGGGGCGGTCAGAGAGCCCCCCCAAAGGCAGGGCGACCCCCCGGGCGCTGCCCCCCGCTCCTTACTGGCTTTCCAGACGCACTGGCCCGGCGCGGGCCCGCGGCGCAGCCCCTCGTGCCACTTGCCCACCAGGCGCTCCACGGCCGTCCCGGCGCGGCTCAGCACGGCGCCCTGCACCTCGTTGGCCCCCGCGCCCCAGTACCGGGCCTGCGGCGGCACCGGGACGGTGGGGCGGGGCCACCGGGAAAGGGCGGGGCCGACGGGAAGGGGCGGGGCTAGAGGGAGTGGCTATGATAGGGTGGGGTCACAAGGGAAAGGGTGGGGCCATAGGAAAAGGTTGAGGCCATGAGGAGGAATCTTCTGGAAAGGGCGGAGTAACTGGAAAAGGGCGTGGACACTGGGAAAGGGTGGGGTCACTGGGAGAGGGTGTGGCCATTGGAAAAGGGAGGGGCAATGAGTGATAGGTGGAAGCTTCTAGAAAAGGTGGAGTCAATGGGAAAGGGCGGGGCTATGACGGGTGGGGGTCGCTTGGAAAGGGCGGGGCTACTGGGAAAAGGGTGGGGCCAGGAGAGTAGTTGGGAGAGGGCGGGGCACAAAGGAGGCGGGGTCACTGGGGAAAGGGCAGGGCTATTGGGAAGGGGTGGAGCCATAAGTGAGGGGTGGGGCCAGACAAGGGGCGGGGCAACAACACAGTGTTTAATTACCAATTCAGTGATAGGGTGGGGCCACACCTGAGGGGGCGGGGCTAGGCCATGATAACACAGTGGGGCGGGGTCAGGCCATGATAACGCAGAGGGGCGGGGCCAGACCATGATAACGCAGTGGGGCGGGGCCAGACCACGATAACACATGAGGGGCGGGCTCAGGCCATGCTAACGCAGTGGGGCGGGGTCAGGGCAGTGTGGGCGGGGCCCGGGCAGGAAGGGGCGGGGCACACCTTGCAGAAGGTGAGCTTGCAGTGGTAGGAGGCGTCGCGCGTGTTGCGGATCAGCACCTCGCCGTAGTGCTCGATCCAGCGCGGCCCGCTCAGCACGTTGTGGATGCACGTGGTCACCTTGTTCCACTCGTAGTGGTCCCCGGTCCTGCGGGCAGCGCCCTTGCGGGTGGGCACGGAGGGCAGGGGGCACACGGGGGGTGGGGATATGGGGGCGCCCCTCTGGGGGGCTGGGGTCTCACCTGGGCAGCTGGACATTGACGGTGCCCATGGGGACGATCTCCAGGGATTTGCCCCAGAATTTGTTCTTCCACCTCATGTCTGGAGGAGGAGGAGAAGGAGGAAGAGGAGGAGGAGGAGGGTGAGGTGAGACCCCCCCCCAGTCCCCCCACCCTGGTGGGACCCTCCCAGTGCCCAATGTTCTCCTGGGCTCTCACCTTGCCAGAAGACAAAATTATCAGACTCAGCGTGGCAGGCGGAGATGGGAGGGTGGTGGGAGACCTGTGGGGACAAGGAGGGACATGCCAGCGCCCCGCCCGGCTCGCGGAGCCCCCCAGGACCCTCCCCGTGCCCACCTGCTCGCTGATGAAGCGGAAGCCGCGGTCGGGCCGCACGCACTCGTAGGTCTCGCCCAGCACGGGGTTGAAGGGTTTGCTGCCCGCCCGGTAGTAGGTGGAGGCATAGGCGGACACGGCGAAGGCGGCCACGTACACCTGTCACCGTGTCACCGTGTCACCGTGTCACCATGGCCACCACAACGCTGTCACCACGCCCGGCACTGCGCCCTTCCCCATTCCCACAAGTGCCAGGAGAGCCGTGCGTCCTCAAGCACCTCTGAGCTCACTAAATCCCCAAATTCCCCCTGTTCCCACATGACTTTGGGGACCCCCGTGTCCCCAAATTCCCCCTGTTCCCACATGACTTTGGGGACCCCCGTGTCCCCAAAATCCCCAAATTCTTCCTGTTCCCACATAACCCTGAGTGTCCCCGAGTGCCCCCCGATGTCTCGGCTCCCCCCGGTGCCCCTTTGCCCCCGCTGTCCCGGCTCCCCCCCCTGTCCCGGCTCCCCCCGGTGTCCCCGGTGCCCCCTGACCAGGCGCTGCCGGGGGTCGCGGGCGCGGCTGGCCCTGTCCAGCAGCTCGCTGTACTCCAGCTCCTCGCAGAGGCGCTGCAGGGTGTTGAGCGGCTCGTTGAGCTGCACGGGCAGCGCCACGCGGGACAGGTCCTTGCCCACGCTGCTCCGCAGGAGCCCCCACAGGCTCACGTCCCCCGAGGGCGCGGGGGGCGCGGGCAGGCGGCTCCTCCGCCGCGGGTCCGGCCCCGGCAGCTCCAGCGGCGGCTCCAGCGGCGGCGGCTCCGCCGGCGGCCCCGGGCGCTCCGCTCCTGCCGGGCAGCGGCCGCTGGGACGGAGCCCGGAATGCCCGGGGCCGTCGGGGAGCAGAGCCGCCCCTTGCCCCGTTCCCCCGTCCCGTGTTCCCCTTTCCCGTGTCGGGGGGCAGAGCCGCCCCTTGCCCCGTTCCCCCGTCCCGCGTTCCCCCTGTTGGGGGGCAGAGCCGCCTCCGCCTCGGTTCCCCCGTCCCGCTCCTCCGCCGGTGCCCGCTCCCTCCCCGGTGCCCTCCCGGTGCCCTCCCCGGTGCCCTCCCCGTGTCCCCAGAATCCTCAGACCCTCCCTGTCCCCACACGTCCTTGGGCTTCCCGAAATCCCCAAACTCCCCAAGTCCCCTCATGTCCCCCAGTGTCCCCTGAGCCCTCCCACCTCCCGTGCCCTCAGCCTCCCAGTGCCCACCCTGCCCCCAGAGTCCCTCGTGTCCCCAAGCCACGTCCCCCCCCGGTGCTCTCCGTACCTGTCGGGGGGCGGCCCGGCGGCCCCCCCGGCTCCGTGCTCTCCTCGCAGACGCTGGTGGTCACCTCGCTGATGCACGACTCGTCCTCCGAGGGCTGGGGGGGCGCAGGGACCGTCGGCGGCTTCGGGGGTCCCGGGGGGATGCGGGGGGGACCCCACGGAGGGGGCGGGTGGGGCGCTACCGGGAAGGGGCCCCCCGGGAGGGTGGGAGGAGCCCCGGGATCGTGGGATGGGGGTGTCGGGACCGGGGAGCAGCGGCGGGGGCGGCACCGGAGCCGTCCCCGGGCTCAGAGACTGCGGAGACCCCGAGAGCGGGGAGGGAGGGGGCTGCGGGGGGGTGCGGGGGGCATCCGGGGGCTGGGGGGGACACCGGGAGGGGCTTTTGGACCGGCTAATGAGGGGGGACGGGGGAGAGAGAGGGGACAGATGAACCCAGAGCAGCGAGGGGTGGCGGGGGGTCCGCAGAGCCCCTCACCAGTAAAGAGCCCCCCAGCCAGCACAGCCCCCCCAACCAGCAGAGCCCCCCAAGCCCCTCACCTCGTTCTCAGACGAGCTGGCCGAGAGGAAAACCTCGCAGGCATCGAAGAACTCGGTGTGCGAGTCGGCCAGCGAGACGATGCTGCGGTTGGAGAGCTGCTGCTCCCGGCCCTTGGCGGGCAGCGCGTCCGGCTGCGGGCACAGCCACGGGCTCAGCGCCGCCTCGGGGGGGGCCACAGCACCCCCGGAGCGCCCCTTCCCCAGCCCTGACCTCATCCGGGTGCAGCGAGGCGAAGGAGTCCAGGGTGGTGTCGGAGGAGACGGACAGCGAGTGGAAGCGGCGCAGGGCGGGCTGCGGGGAGGGCGAGGCTGAGCCGAGACCCCCGGCCAGGACAGGGCTGGCACGACCGGGACCCCCGGAGCAGCCCCGAGCCCCCCGTGCCCCTCACCCCGGCCAGGACAGGGCTGGCAGGGACCGGGACCCCCGGAGCAGCCCCGAGCCCCCCGTGCCCCTCACCCCGTGCCAGGGCAGGGCTGGCATGGACAGGGGACCCCCGGAGCAGCCCCCGTGCCCCTCACCCCGGCCGTGCCAGGACAGGGGACCCCCGGAGCAGCCCCCGTGCCCCTCACCCCGGCCAGGACAGGGCTGGCAGGGCCAGGGGACCCCCGGAGCAGCCCCCCAGCCCCCCGTGCCCCTCACCCTGGCCGTGCCAGGACAGGGCTGGCATGGACAGGGGACCCCCGGAGCAGCCCCCGTGCCCCTCACCCCGGCCAGGACAGGGCTGGCATGGACAGGGGACCCCCGGAGCAGCCCCCCAGCCCCCCGTGCCCCTCACCCCGGCCGTGCCAGGACAGGGCTGGCAGGGCCAGGGGACCCCCGGAGCAGCCCCGAGCCCCCCGTGCCCCTCACCCCGGCCGTGCCCGCGCTGCCGGGCCGTGGGGCCGGGCCCTGCCGGTCCAGCGCCCGCCGCATCTCCTCCAGCCGCGCCCTCTCGGCCACCAGCGCCGCCACCACGCTGCTGAGCGAGCCGTGCACTGCGGGGGGACACGGGGCGGTCAGGCTGAGCCCCGGCACCCCGAACCCGCCCCGGGACCCCCGGGACCCCCCGCGACCCCGCACCTTTCTGCGCCAGCACCCAGAAGCTGCGCTGCAGCTGGCTGTACTCCGGCGGCACGCTGAAGGGCAGCTGGCTCTGCGGCGCCTCCAGGTAGCGGGACAGGTTGGGGACAGAGCCGTGCAGCCGGCCCACCTGCGGGCACACGGCGCTCAGAGGGCTCTCCCGGGGGCTCTGTGCCCGGGCAGAGCTCGGGGCGGGGGTCCAGCTCACCCTCACCCTGCCGATGGTGTCGTCCTTGGCAAAGCTCTGCGTGCACCAGATCTTGGTGCTCCTCCGGCCCTTCTTGGGCCTCTCCGTGGCAGCTGAGGGCTGTGAGGGACAGGAGGGGCTGCAGCCGGACCCTCCCCAGGAAGGGGGGCCCGGGACCCCCCTCTCTCACCCACCCGTCCCTCTCACCTGGCCGCCGGAGATGAGCGGGGCCGAGGGGATGCGGTGCAGGGCCTCCAGGTGCTGCAGCATGCCCGTCAGCTCCTGCAGCTTGGCCTGGCACTCCGACAGCTCTGCCGGGGGCACGGGGGTCAGGGGGGCCCGCGGGGACCCTGCCCGGCCCCACAGCCCCCTGGGGCCCCGCTCACCGGCCGAGCAGCGCTCCAGCCCCTCGCTGTCCTTCAGCCAGGCGTTCACCTTGTCGCGGGAGCTGGCCAGCGTGGACAGGGCAGGGGCGCTGCCCGAGGGCGGCATCCGCGTCCACTGGCCCTGCGGCGGGCACAGAGGGCATCGATCGTGTCGGGAGCCGCCTGCCCAGGCCCCGCCCGGCGCCGTCACCCCCAGCCGTCACCCACCTGCGTGCTGGTCCCCGTGGAGCCCCCCGGGGGACACGGCCCCGGCCGCTCGCCGTGGTGGTGGGAGCACAGGCTGCTCACCCAGCTGGAGAACGCCTCCGGGGACTTGATCTGGGGACGGGGCCGGGTTGGACGGGACAGCGCCCGACGGCCCCAAGCCCGTCCCACCCCAGCTCCAGCCTCCCAGCGGCACCTTGAGGTGATAAATGTTGTCCTCCGTGTCCAGGTCAACCCTCTGCGCCTTCTTGTTGACGGACATGACGGACTGACGGACGTCGATGGCCCCGTGCAGCTTGCCCTTGAGCACCTGGGGAGCCCAGGGACGCCTGTCAGGGCACGGAGCCCCCTACCCAGGGGTGTCCCCAGCCCTGAGCCCCCGGGGAGGCCGCGTGGGCATAGCCTGGGCACACACTCACGTCCTGGCGCGTGGTGGAATATTTCAGGATCCCGTTTTCCAGCACGAAGTACCGCTGGGGATGGAGAGGAAAGGTTTGTTTGGGGAGGGGGAGCAGACAGCAGCCCCTAGAGCCAGCCCCCCCTGCCCAAACCCTGCCAGGATCACGGCTCCTGGTGCCAGCTGTGCCCGTTACCTTGTGCCAGCCCTTCAGGGGCCATTTCCTCTTCTTGAGCAGGTACCCCTCGTGCCGCTGCGGCTGCCGCCCGGGGCTGCCCCGCGGCTCCTCCACCACCTCCCAGCTCTCCGAGCCCTGCGGGCACAGCGGGCAGCGCGGGGGTCCCTGAGCACCACGGGCTGCTGCCCACCTTGTCCCCAGGCAGGGACACTCGGTACCCACAGCCCCCACATGCAGGTGCAAACCCTCCCACCTGCTGCATGCTGCTGTGCTTGGAGGACACGGTGCTGTTGGAGCGGGACAGGGCCCCTTTCGGGGAGCTCGGGTCCTTCTCGTGGCTGCCCATGGCCGGCGAGCAGAGGGGGCGGCGGGCACCGGGCCGGGCCCCCGCTCCCGGCGGGGCCGTGCAGCCGCTCCGGGCTCGGCCGTCACGGCGGGAGCCGCTGCGGGGAGGGCACGGCGGGTCAGGGCGCTCGGGGCCGGCCCCGTGCCCGGCCCGCGGGGGGCTCCGCATGGCAGCGCCGCCGGCACCCAGAACCTTCTGCGTGAGCCGGAGCCTTTGACCCGGCGGCGTCACCGCGGCTGCTGTGCCACCCAGTCCGGGTCCAGAGTCCGGCCCCGCCGCCCCACGGCTGGCGAGCACGGGGCCAGCCTGGCACAGCCCGGGGGTGGCACCGGTACAAGGACCGGGCAGCCTGGCACAGCCCGGGGGTGGCACCGGTACAAACACCGGCCAGCCTGGCACAGCGCGGGGGTGGCACCGGTACAAACACCGGGCAGCACGGGGCCAGCCTGGCACAGCCCGGGGGTGGCACCGGTACAAGGACCGGCACCGACCCCTGCAAATCCCGGTGTGGCCGCTCGCCCTCCGGGCACGGCGCTCGCTCCCTTTGCCCTTCGCCATTCCGGAGGGGGAAACTGAGGCACGGGAAGCGTCTCCTGGCCTTGCCACCCCCCTGGCGCTGTCCCTAACGGGGCGCCCACGGGTCCCGGCCGCCGCCGTAGGATGGATCCCGGGATAACCCCGGGACAGCGGCCAAGCCCCGGCGCCGGTGAGCACCGTGCCGGTAACGCGGCACCGTCACCGCCGTACCGATACGGTAGCCACGGCACTGGCAGGCAGCCACGCCGCCTCAGATAACCCGGCACCGGTAACGGCGGCTCCGGGGGGAGGCACCGGGGCTCTCCCGGCTCCCTCCCGCGGACCCGTGCGGACCCCTCGCCCCGAAGCGGGGCTGCCCGGTACCCCCGGCTCTCCATCCCCCGGCGGGGCGCAGCCCATCCCGCTGTCCCCGCGCCGGTGCCACCCCCCGGGGCAGCGGGGCCGGGGGTCGCGGGCCCGGCCGGAGCCTCCCCCGGTGCCGGTGCCGGTGCTCACCTGGGCGGGCGGCGGGCGGGCGGCGGGGGCCGGGCGCATCCTGCCCGGCGGCGGCGGCGGCAGGAAGCGGAACACGGAGGGCGGTCCGGAGCCGCTCGGCTCTGCCCCCTGCTCCGTGGAGGACCGGAGCCGCCAGCGCCGGGAGCGGCCAGCGCCGGGACACCGGGAGCCGCCGGGACACCGGGAGCGCCCGCACGGAACCGGGGCAGCTCCGGACCCCAGCGAGAGCAGCCCCGGGGAAAGGGATGGGGAGAGGCAGCGCCGCACGGGGGTCCCAGGGACCACCGACCCACGGGGATCCCGGGGACCACCGACCCACGGGGGTCTCAGGATGGATGTCCGAGGGTCTCACGATCGTCATCCCGTGCATGGCCTGGGGATTGCCAACCCACGGGGGTCTCCGGGATCACTGACCCACCGGCGTCCCCGGAATCAGCAGCCCACGGGGGTCTCGGGAATCCCTGACCCACGGGGGTCTCAGGATGGATGCCTGAGGGTCTCGGGATCATCATCCCGTGGGGATCC
This sequence comes from Melospiza melodia melodia, assembly GCF_035770615.1. Classification (NCBI taxonomy): domain Eukaryota; kingdom Metazoa; phylum Chordata; class Aves; order Passeriformes; family Passerellidae; genus Melospiza; species Melospiza melodia. The sequence goes on from NC_086223.1 coordinate 353,173, forward strand.
CGGCGATCCCTGACCCACGGGGGTCTCAGGATGGATGTCCGAGGGTCTCAGGATCATCATCCCGTGGGGATCCCGGCGATCCCTGACCCACGGGGGTGTTCGGGCTCCACGGTGGTCCCGGGGCATTCCCACCCTGGCATTTCCCTCTCCCAGCCCCAGCTCTGCTCCCCCAGACCCCCAGAGCAGCCCTGGCCTCTCCCCGCACCCTCGGGGGGCAGGACCACCCCCCAAAATCACAGGCGAGGCCTCGGCATCTCCACACGGACACTTTAATGGGCAGGGCAGGGAGCCGGGGCGGGGGCAGTGTCACAGCACAGCCCCATCGCCAAGGCACCGGGGATGGACCCAAATCCCCCTGCAGGGTCCATCCCGCTCCTGCTCCTCCTCTGGCTGCTCCCAGAGACCCCCGACCACAGCTGGAGCGATCACAGCTGCAACGAGCACAGCTGGGACAATCACAGCTGCAACGAGCACAGCTGCAACGCTGCTGGGACGATCCCAAGGGAGCACAGGGGACCGGCCACGACTGGGGGGGGGCACGGGACCCTCAGTGCCAAACCCCCCGCCCCAATTCTCCGTGGAGCTGCAGAATCCCATGGGGATTGTGTCCATGACCCTCCAGCCCCCCATGCGGGGGGCTCCCCATTTCCCGTGGCCAGGGAAGGAGCCGGTCCCGGTGCCCGGTGTCACTGTTTCCCCGGGCCCGGGGCAGGCTCCGCAGCCCCGCCCGTGCCCCGCAGCTGCCGGAGGTGCTGCTCCAGGAGCGCGGCGAGGTGCGCGGGGCCGCGCTGCAGCAGGGAGCAGGTCTGCGCGGGCAGCGCGGACAGCGCCGCCGCCGTCTGGCCCCGGCACAGCTCCAGCGGCGGCAGCCGCGCCACGCTCTCCACGCCCTGCCGGCTCAGGATGGTGTCGTCGATGCAGGCGCCTGGGAAAGGGAGCTGGGCATGGAACCGCAGAGCCCCACGGGGAGGGACTGCCGGAGCCCGCAGGCTGCCCTGCCCTGTCTGCATGGATGCAGCTCTGCCAGGGGCCTCATTCCCTGCCCTGGGCCAGCATTCCCGGTCCCGATGAGCCTCCCAAGCCCTGGATCCCCATTCCCAGCCCTGTGCCCCAATTCCCATCCCCATTCCCCCACTCCCATTTCCATTCCCCCATTCCCATCCCCATTCCCCCATTCCCATTCCATTCCCATCCCCATTCCCCATTCCCAGCCCCATTCCCCCATTCCCATCCCCATTTCCCCCACTCCCATTCCCATCCCCATTCCCCCATTCTCATCCCCATTCCCCCATTCCCATTCCATTCCCATCCCCATTCCCCATTCCCAGCCCCATTCCCATTCCATTCCCCCACTCCCATCCCCATTCCCCCCACTCCCAGCCCCGTGGGGAGCAGGGCAGGCTCTCACCCAGCAGGATGACCTGGGGCACCCCCTTGAGCACTCTCAGCATCTCCCTGGCCCGCGGCTCCGGGCTCACCAGCAGGATGTTCCTGCACACGAACAGCGGCAGCAAATTCCTGAGCTTGGACTGCGCCAGCACCGGCCGGGCCACCTGGGACAGGACAGAACCTGGCGTGAGACCTGGGGCCCCTGGGACACCCCCAGGACACCCCCCGAGCCCCTGTGACACCTCCCGAGCCCCCCTGAGGCCCAGCCCCACCTCGTTGAGCACGAACTTGACGTGGATGTCGTGGCGGCGCAGGAAGTGCCGCAGCGTGGCCACGTCCTCGTCGGCCATGGCGTTGTACTGGCACACGGCCACCATGCGGCTGGCACGGAGCGTGGCCTCCAGCTGGGCACGCAGCACGCGGGCGTAGCCGTCCTCCTGGGGACGGGGAACGTCAGTGCGGGGACACCGAATGTGGCCGCGGGACGGGGGGACAGCCCCGGTGCCACAGCACCCGTGCACAGCCGTCGTCCTGGGCGCACACCACGTGTGGGAAACGGGGACAGGGTGGGAGCCCTGGTGGGACCCTGCGCCTGGAGGGGCTGGGGGGAGATGGTGCCAAGGATTGTGAGGGGGCGCTGTGGGTTTTGGGGTGTTCCCGTGGATCTCAAGGGTTTCTCATGGGTCTCAAGGTGATCCAATGCTTCTCAGGGTGCCCCCCAAGATCTCAAGGTGTTCCCATGGATTTTGAGTGGTTGCCATGGATTCTGAGGCGTTCCCATGGATCTTGAGGTGTCCCCATGGATCTCAAGGTGTTCCCATGGATCTCAAGGTGATCCCATGGATCTTGAGCTGTCCCCATGGATTTCAAGGTGTTCCCATGGATCTCAAGGTGCTCCCCCAGATCTCAAGGTGTTCCCATGGATTTTGAGTGGTTGCCATGGATCCTGAGGTGTTCCCATGGATCTCAAGGTGATCCCATGGATTTCGAGGTGATCCCATGGATCTCAAGGTGATCCCATGGATCTTGAGCTGTCCCCATGGATTTCAAGGTGTTCCCATGGATCTCAAGGTGCTCCCCCAGCTCTCAAGACCCTGCACATGGGGTCTCACCTGTTTCCCAGCTCCCACATCCCACCCCACGGGGTCACACCCTTCCATGAGCTGCAGCAGGGCTGTGTCCCCCACCCGTGCCCTCTCCCGGTGGAGACCCCCCTGGAGCCGTGCCGTGCCATCCCGTGCCATGCCACGCCGTGCCGTACCTGCTGCTGTCGTGGCGCCGGCCGGGGCAGGCAGCGGGGCGGCGGGGCGGGCCGCGGGGGCAGGTACTCGGTCAGGGCCAGCAGCTTCTGCCGCTGGAAGTGCATGGCCTTCCAGTGCCGCGTCACCGCCTTGGAGCCGTGCCGCAGCAGCTGCAGGGCGGGCAGCCAGCCTGCGGGACAGCGTGTGACATGGGTACCGGCGCCGATACCGGTACCGATACTGGCACCGGCACCGGGCTGCCCAGGGCTGCCTCGGACTCAGCCCCAGTCCTGGCCCCGGTTCCTGATCGTGCCCCGGACCCGCTCGCGTTCACGGTCTCTGCCCCCTCCCGTTCCCAGTCCCATTCCAAGCCCCTGTCCCACTGCCGTTCCCATCCCAAACCTCCGTCCCAGTCCTGTTCTCATCCCTGTCCCACTCCCGTTCCCATTCCTGTCCCTGTCCCGTTCTCCCTCCCAGCCCTATTCTTGTCCCTTCCCAACCCCATTCCGGTTCCCATTCCTGTCCTGCTCCCGTTCCCATTTTTGTCCCAGTCCCGTTCCTATTACCGTCCCACTCTCGTTCCCATTCCTGTCCCATTCCCATTCCTGTCCCTGTCCCGTTCTCCCTCCCATCCCTATTCTTCTCCTTTCCCAACCCCATTCCCATTCCTGTCCCACTCCAATTCCCACTCCCGTTTCCATTCTCATTCCAGGCCCCTGTCCCATCCCGTTCCCGTTCCCGTCTCTCACCCCGCCGCCATCGCGTCCCGCCACCACTGAGCGCCGCCATCTTGGTCGCGCCGGCGCAAGGGCCTGTGGGAAGGTGGAGCATTCGTCACTTTCGGCGCGCCCGTCTCCATAGCAACGGCGTCGTGCGGCCTGGTTGCTCGGAGCCCGGACCGGGGGCACTGAACGCCCCAAAGTGAGGGACACCGAGCCCCAAAGCCGGGAACCGCTCCCGGTGAGCCCCCCCGGCCCATCCAGGGGTCTCTGAGCCCCGAACCCACAGTGCCCGGTCCCGCTGAGCAGCACTGGCTCCATCTCAGGGGTCTCTAAGAGCCCCCATCCAGCGGGGCCTGCTCCCGGTGACCCCCAGCCCCATCCCGGGGGTCTCTGAGACCCCCCAGACTGGGGTGTCCCGGTCCCACTGATCCCCGCAGTGCCAGTGCCATAATCCCCCTGGGTACAGAGCCCCTCTGCCCACCGTGGGGCCCCACCCCAGCAATCCCCAGTGACGTCCCCAGCCCACAGATTTGTCACCCTCTGTTCCCTCAGACCCTGCTCCTCCATCACCCCTGAGAGGGAACAAGGACCCCCGGCCACCCGGCCATGGCTGAGCGAGGGGACGCCCTTTGTGGGGGTGAGTGAGGCACCGGGGGGCTCCTCCCTGCGGGAGGGGCTGCCGCTGCCCTGGACCCCCACTCCGGGCCCTGGACCCCCACTCTGAATCCCCGCAGCCCCCGAGGAGCCGCAGCCCCCAGGAGTGACCCTCAGTGACAGCCTCATCAGCACCCGCACACGGTGAGTGAGGACCCCCGGAGCCCCCCAGGCGGGCAGGGAGGGGGCTCAGGGCACCCCCAAACCCCCCCCCGTGCCCCTTTTAGCTCCACGGGGCCGCTGCCCACCGGCACGCTGCGCTTGGACCGGGAGAACATCTCCTGCATCGGGAAAAGCCGCGGGCAGGAAGGGATCCACAGCCTCTACCTGCAGCAGGTGCGGAGCTGGGGGGCACAGAGACACCCCCAGTCCTGATACTGGGGGGCACAGAGACCCCAGTCCTGATCCCACAGACACCCCCCAATTCTGCTCCCACAGACACCCCCCAATTCTGCTCCTGTTTCCCCTCCCCAATCTCCAGAAGGGAACAGTTTCCCCCCACCCTTGAGGGTTTTGTCCCAGTGTCCCCCCAGTCCCCCCCACGCCCGGCGGTCTCCGAGCCTCCCCCCATTCCAACCCCCCTGGGATTCCAGTGCTCCCAAACCCACATGAGGATAACTCAGGGCTCTGAATTTTGGGACGTGTCCATGTCCTCCCCACCCCAGAATCTCCTGTGTTGCCCCCGCGATTGGTTGGAGCAATCCCAGAGCGTTCCCAAAAATGTGAATTTTCAGTCGGCAGTCAAAAAAAAAAAAAAAAAACCCACAAAAAAACCCTCAAAAAAACAACACCACCCCATGTTGTTTTGTGTTTTTTTTTCCCCCTCTATTTTATTTTCCAGAACCAAATTGAGAAGCTGGAGAACCTGGAGTGCTTTCCCAACCTGAGGTACAGCAGGAGGGCTGGGGCAGGGGGGGCCAGGTGTCCCCGCGGGGCTGTGACACCCCCTGCCCCTCCCGGGGGGCTGTGACACCCCCTGCCCACCCTCCTGAGCCCCGCAGGTTCCTGTGCCTGGCCGGGAACCGCATCCAGAGGGTGCAGAACCTGCAGGGGCTGCTCCAGCTCAGCCTCCTGGACCTGTCCCACAACCTGATCCAGGTGCTGCACACAGGTGGGCGCAGGGACCCTCCCACTCCCGCCCTCCTGCCTCAGTTTCCCTGGCTCTGGGGGCTGCCTCAGGAGTGAGGGGAGCTCTGGGGGGGATTTGGGGAGCAGGGATTTTGGCTCCCAGCTCTGCCCCCCCTGCTTTCCCTGCTCTTTCTTGTGCTTTCCCTCCATCCTGGGGCTGTCTCAGGATTGAGGGGAGCTGGGGGGATTTGGGGAGCAGGGATTTTGGCTCCCAGCTCTGCTTCCCCTGCTCTCTCCTGGCAGAGGAGCTGCCCCGCAGCCTGCGCATCCTGGACCTGGCAGGGAACCAGTGCACCCAGCAGGAGGGGTACAGGTGGGGCACGAGGGGAAAAACAGCCCCCCAAAACCCTGGGAGAGCCTCGGGGCGACCTGGTTGTGGCCTTTCAGTACCTGCTGGAGGGCTGGGAAAGGGATTCTGGACAGAAGGGGAATGGGTTCGCATTGCCAGAGGGGATCTGTGGAAGGAATCCCTGGGTGGGATGGGATTCCCAGAGGAGCTGTGGGTGCCCCTGGGTCCCTGGCAGTGCCCCGGGACGGTTTGGGAAGTGGGATGTGTGTCACTGGATGGAACTGGAGGGGATTTAAGGTCCCTTCCCTCCCAAACCACTCCATGGAATATCAAACACAGCGTGGCCCTCCAAAGCCCAGGGATTGAATCCCTGCTCTCCAAACCCCAGGGATTGAATCCCTGCTCTCCAAAGCCCAGGGATTGAATCCCTGCTCAAACCCCAGCGATTGAATCCCTGCTCTCCAAACCCCAAGGATCTGAATCTTTCCACACTCCAAGGACTTGACTCTCTCCTCTCCAAACCCCAGGGATCTGAATCCCTGTTCTGCAAAGCCCAGGGATGTGAATCCCTGCTCACACCCCAAGGATTTGACTCTCTCCTCTCCAAACCCCAGGGATTTGACTCTCTCCTCTCCAAACCCCAGGGATTTGAATCTCTCCTCTCCCCCGTCAGCTCTGGGGGGCCGAGGCAGGACGGGACCCCCACTCCCAGTCCCACAGCTGCAGGAAATTTGGTTTTTCCTCCCATTTCCCCACAGGGACGGGGTGCTGGCAGCGCTGCCCCGGCTCCTGCAGCTGGACTCCCAGCCCGTCCGGGCAAGCACGGCCGAGGAGGAGGAGGAGGAGGAGGGAGGAGGAGGCTCCTGCAGCAGCGAGGATGAGGAGGATGAGGACGAGGAGCTGCTGGCGGCGCTCAGGGCTCCCTTCACGGTGGACAGAGGTGCCCGGGGGCGGCGGGGACACGCGGCACGGCGCCGGGGCTGGCAGTGCCGGCTCTGCTGGAGCTGCCGTCCCTCCGGGCAGGTTTCCTGGGGGATCTGCGCCGGGAGCTGGCGGGGCGGGCGCGGCTGCGGCGGGCGCTGAGCCTGGAGGAGCACCGGGCGCGCCTGGAGGAGCTGCGGGAGCTGCTGGGCGCGGGGCAGGGCGGCACAGCCCCGCCGGGTCCCCAGCGCTGTCCCCAGGGCCGCCCCGGGGCTCCGCTGGCACCGCTGCGGGCACCCAGCGCCTCCAGCCAGCCCCCGGGCCAGGCTCTGCAGAGAGAGAGCCGTGCCGGAGGAGCGGGAAATGGGCTGCAGGTACCCCCAACACCCTGCAGCAGCAGCAGGGAATAAAGAGTTTATCCCCATCCCAGTCCGGCCTGGTGCCACCATGAGGGGCTGGAAATGGGGAAAGCACACACAGTGGGGTGGGCAGGACCCCCAATCCCATCTCCCACATCCCATATCCCATCTCTCATACCCCATATCCCATATCCCATATCCCAGTCCTTCCCCTCGCACCCCATTCCAGCCTGGTGCCACCCTGAGGGGCTGGAAATGGGGAAAGCACACACAGGGCTGTGGGCAGGACCCCCAATCCCATATCCCATATCCCATATCCCACATCCCATATCCCACATCCCATATCCCACATCCCATATCCCACATCCCATATCCCATATCCCACATCCCATATCCCATATCCCTGCCTTTCCCCTCACACCCCATTCCAGCCTGAGCTCACTGCTCCAGGGCAAACCTTGGGCTGGGACACAGGAAGAGTCAGGGCTGGGCTCTGGGAATGATTTGGGATTCCCTGTCCATAACAAACACCACGGGGCACCCGAGCCCACCCACCTGTGGGGTTCAGCTGTAGAACTTCATCTCGGCCTCCACGCAGTCCAGGAAGAGGTCGGCCAGCTCCCCAGGGCTGGGGCTGACGGTGCCCTGCAGCAGCTCCCGCATGCCCTGCAGGCCCTGCTGCTCCAGCTCCTGCAGCGTGCCCAGCAGCCGCTGGCCCCGCTCCTGCAGGGATCAGGGACGGGTCAGGGGGTCCGGGATGGGATCAGGGAGATCAGGGCTTGATCCCATTGCAGGGAGGGGTCAGGGAGATCTGGGGGTCCAGAATGGGATCAGAGAGATCAGAGCTTGATCCCATTGCAGCGTGGGGCCGGAGAGATCAGGGTTTGATCCCATGGCAAGGTGAGGAAGGGTCTGCAAGATCTATGGGATCTGTGAGGTCTGTGGGGTCTGCAGGGTCAATGGGGTCTCTGTGATCTGTGGGCTCTGTGGGGTCTCTGGGCTCTGTGGGGTCTCTGGGATCTGCAGGGTCAGTGGGATCTCTGGGATCTGTGGGCTCTGTGGGGTCTCTGGGCTCTGTGGGGTCTCTGGGATCTGCAGGGTCAGTGGGATCTCTGGGATCTGTGGGCTCTGTGGGGTCTCTGGGCTCTGTGGGATCTGCAGGGTCAGTGGGGTCTCTGTGATCTGTGGGCTCTGTGGGGTCAGTGGGGTCTGTGGGGTCTCTGGGCTCTGTGGGATCAGCAGGGTCAGTGGGGTCTCTGTGATCTGTGGGCTCTGTGGGGTCTCTGGGCTCTGTGGGCTCTGTGGGGTCTCTGGGCTCTGTGGGCTCTGTGGGCTCTGTGGGGTCTCTGGGCTCTGTGGGATCTCTGTGATCTGTGGGCTCTGTGGGGTCTGTGGGATCTGCGGGCTCTGTGGGGTCTCTGGGCTCTGTGGGATCAGCAGGGTCAGTGGGATCTATGGGATCTGTGGGCTCTGTGGGGTCTCTGGGCTCTGTGGGGTCTCTGGGATCTATGGGCTCTGTGGGGTCTGTGGGCTCTGGGATCTGTGGGCTCTGTGGGGTCAGTGGGCTCTGTGGGGTCTGTGAGCTCTGTGGGCTCTGTGGGCTCTGTGGGGTCTGGGATCTGTGGGCTCTGTGGGCTCTGTGGGATCTGCAGGGTCAGTGGGGTCTCTGGGCTCTCTGAGCTCTGTGGGCTCTGTGGGGTCTCTGGGATCTGCGGGCTCTGTGGGGTCTGTGGGGTCTGTGGGATCTGCAGGGTCAGTGGGGTCTCTGGGCTCTGTGGGATCTGCAGGGTCAGTGGGGTCTCTGGGCTCTCTGAGCTCTGTGGGCTCCGTGGGGTCTCTGGGCTCTGCGGGCTCTGCAGGATCCGCGGGGTGCGCGGTACCGGGTCGCGCTCCATGAGCTCCAGCGCCGCCTGGTGCCGCCGGTACAGCTCGTGCCGCCGATCCACGGAGCTGCGGAACCGCGGGATCTGCCGGGCGGGGTCCTGCGGGAAGCTCGGCGAGCGCACCTGCGGCGCCGCCCGGACGCCGGCCACGAACACGAAGGGCTTGAACACGGACCTGGGGAGGGCCGGGGGTCACGGAGCGGCCCCGGGGCAGCGCCGCGTCCCGCGCCCGCCGCGGGCTGCGCTCACCGCGACGGGTCCGGCGTGCCCGTGAGGAAGTGCACGCAGGGCAGCGCGGGGTCGCGGGGCAGCACGGACACCATGCTGCCCGCCGTGCGGAACCCCGCGCTGTCCACGCAGATCCCGCCGGCCTTGTCCCGCAGGATGGACATCAGCGTCTCCTCCGTGATGTGACCTGCGGGGACGGGGACGGCTCAGCGCCGCCAGCCCGGCCCTGGGCAGCGGGGACACGCCGGGGTGGCAGTGGGGACACACCGGGGTGGCAGTGGAGACACACTGGGGTGGCTCTGGGGACACACTGGGGCGGCTGTGGGCGGCTGTCCCCACGCCAGGCCCTGTCCCCAGGAACTGGGGGTGTGCCAGCACAGATGCAGCCCTTGGGGAGCCACGGGACCATCCCTGTCCCCACCTGAGTGCTGCCACAAGAGCTCCATGCCAGTGTGGAAGCAGCCCTTGGGGAGCCATGGATCAGTACGTCCATCCCTGTCCTGTCACCTTCCGTGTCACCATCTCCATCCTTGTCCCCATCCCCATTCCTGTCCCCATCCCTATCCCTGTTCTATTCTTCTTGTCCCCATCCTGTCCCCATCCCTGTCCCTGTCCTATCCCCCTTCCTGTCTCTATCATGTTCCTATCCCGGTCCTTGTCCTGTCCCCATTCCATCCCCATCCCCGTCCCTGTCCCCGTCTCCATCCCCATCCCATCCCCATCCCATCCCCACGTTGTCCCCATCCCATCCCCATCCCCAGCCTGTCCCCACCCCATCCCCACATTGTCCCCACGCTGTCCCCACGCCATCCCCGCCCTGTCCCACCTGCGTGCCGCTGTAGCAGCTCCGTCCCCGCTCTCAGCCGAGCCCTGGCAGCCTCCATGCGCGGCGGCTCCTTCTCCAGGGAGAAGGCCCGGGCGAAGCTGAACTCGCCGTGCCCGCTCCACCAGCCCTGGCTGCGCGCCCGCTCCCGCAGCCCCGGGTGCTCCGCCGTGATCTCGCTGCCGATGCTCAGCTGGTTGGAGATGTTGCGGCTGCCCTCTGTGCCGGGGGGGCCCGGGGGTCACTCGGGGGGCTGTGAGACCCCGCCGGTGCCCCCGGTGCCCCCCGTGCCCCCGGTGCCCGCTCACCGCGGATCCGCTGCGCCGCCCAGTAGCGCCCGGCGGTCTCCAGCAGCCAGGCCTCGTTGCGGTCGGCCAGCAGGAAGGTGTTGTGGTACACGAAGGGCTCCGGCTGCTCCTTGCAGCTCCCGCCCTGCCCGTGGCGCTCCAGCAGCGCCGTCATCACCTCCAGGGCCTCCCGGGCCGAGCTGCCCCGCTCCAGACCCAGCCTGTGCCAGCGGGGCCGTCAGGCAGAGCCGGGGCTGGGCACGGGGCTGTCCTCACCGTGGGGACAGAGCCGGGGCTGGGCACGGGGCTGTCCTCACCATCCTCAGCATCCTCCCCCTCCTCACCTGACCAGGTCCATGCCCAGCAGCGCCTCGGCCTCGCCCAGCGGCTCGCGGGTCCACACGCCCTCGTTGCCCACGCAGACCCCGCAGTCGTTGGCGCCCATCTCGGCGCCCCAGAGCCAGGCGGGGCGGCTCAGCAGCACGGCGTGGGTGCGCTCGGCCTGCTCGATCTGCACGTACGTGCACTGCGGGGACACGCGGGGACACGGGGGACACCGGTGACACCGGCACGCTGAGTGCTCTCAGCCACCCTGGCACACAGGGGTGACAGCTGGCACGCTCAGTGCCCTGTCCCCACAGCCACCCTGGCACACAGATATGACATGGACATGGAGGTGGCACCTGGCACACTGAGTGCCCTGTCCCCGCAGCCACCCTGGCACATGGGGGTGACACGGACATGGAGGTGGCACCTGCACCCTCAGTGCTCTCAGCCACCCTGGCACACGGGGGTGACACCTGGCACGCTCAGTGCCCTGTCCCCGCAGCCACCCTGGCACACAGACATGACATGGACATGGAGGTGGCCTCTGGCACACTAAGCGCTCTGTCCCCGCAGCCACCCTGGCCCTGCACACTCGGGGACACACTCGGGTGAGCTGGCACCGGATGCTCTGTCCCCGCAGCCCCTTTGGCCCCAGCACGGCCTCACCTGGACCTTGTCCCCAGGCCGGTGGGTGGCGGCGGGGACATAGACGATCTCCTGCACCTCGTCCCGGGGCCGGTCGGCGTTCTTGGCGAAGATGACGGCGGGGAACGCCGTGTGCGGGGGCATGGCCACGAAGCAGTCGCAGGACGAGGGCACCGGGCCGTGCCCCGCCATCCTAAACTGGGTCAGGGCGGGCACCGAGGGCGACGTCAGCCCCCTGTCCCGGCTGTGTCCCCAGGGTCCCTCTGGGGTGGGCACGGAGGGGCTGACGTGGTCCCTGAAACCTGGGGGACATCAGCGACCCGATGGCGGGGTGACCCCCAGCACCCCGAGACCCCGCGGCTCCGCGCCGACCGCAGCCCCGAGAACCGGGACCCCCAGCACCGACCGCGGACGGGACCCGCTCCCTCCCTCCCTCCCTCCCTTCCCGCGCCGGTTACCGGGACCCCGCGGGGCCCTCCCGTCCCCACGGACCTGCCGCTGCTTCCGCGCCTCCTCCGCCGCTGCCCGGGCCCGCCCCGGCCCGCCCCGTCCAGCCCCGGCCCGCCCTGTCCAGCCCGGCCGTGCGACGGCGGCGCCCGGTGGCCGGAGGCCGCACGGCGGCAGCGGCGGGCACCGGGATGGCACCGGGATGGCACCGGGATGGCACCGGCACTGGGACCCGCGTGGGCCGGGGTGGGAATTTCCCAAAAGAACCCGGAGTCGGGGGTCCCAGCTTTCCTCCCCTGGGGCAGGAACGGTGTGCTGGGGGTTCCCGTGGGTCAGAGCCCCCCGTGGGCAGCACCCCCGTGGGCAGCACCCGCCCGGCCCGGGGGGCTCAGGATGGGACCCTCGGGGGGGCTCGGGCGGTCCCAGCCCGCGTCACCCCCACACCCAGCGGCTCCCGGGGTCCCCCCGTGCTGGGAAGGCTTGGAGAGCCGAGGCCAGGCTGGGGGACCCCTGAGCCCCTCGGCGGGGATGGTTTGGGGTCGGGATCCCACACCCCTGAGCCCCTTGGAATGAATGATTTGGGGTCGGGGTTCCGGACCCCTGAGCCCCTCGGCAGGGCCTATTTGGGGCCGAGTTTCCGAAGCCTTGAACCATTTGACGGGGCTGATTTGGGGTCGGGGTCTCGGAGCCCCGCGTCCTCGGGCAGGGATGGAGCCGGAGAGCCGGAGCGTGGAAAACACGCGGCGTTTATTGCAGTACAAAACCCAAACCCCGCAGCCCCGCAGCCTCTCCACAGCACAAACGCCCCCCTGGCCGGGCCGGGGGCTCCATCCCCCGGGGCCGCCCCCAGCCCGGGGCCCGCCGGTGCCTCCCTGCCCCGGGGGCGGGCGGGGGACGCGGCGGCTCGGGGCGCGGGGCCGGGATCCCCACGCCGCAGCAGGCTGGACTGGTTTCCCGGCCGCCGTCCCTCCCCGCCCGGTTTTACAGCCTTCATTGCCCCATCGCGGCAGGCAGAGCCCCGGGGCTGCGGGGGCTGAGCACACCTGGGGGGCTGAGCACACCTGGGGGGTGGGGGCACAGCTCACCTGGGGGGGCTGAGCACACCTGGGGGGCTGAGCACACCTGGGGGGGCTGAACAAACCTGGGGGGCTGAGCACACCTGGGGGGCTGAGCACACCTGAGAGGTGGGGGCACAGCTCACCTGGGGGGCTGAGCACACCTGGGGGGTGGGGGCACAGCTCACCTGGGGGGCTGAGCACACCAGGGGGGCTGAGCTGACCTGAGAGGTGGGGGCTGAGCACACCTGAGGGGCTGAGCACACCTGAGGGGTGGGGGCACAGCTCACCTGGGGGGCACAGCTCACCTGGGGGGCCTGAGCTCACCTGGCCCCCCCCCCCCGCAGCCCCCCAGGCTGGATCAGCTCGCTGGGGCTGAACCCCGAGTCCCCGGCCGTGGGGTGCCCCCGGTGCAGCCCCCCACAATCTGGAGCCGCTGAGGTCCCCTTGGTGCCGCTCTGAGGGACATTGGGAGGGTCCTGAGCCCCCCACCCGGGGTCCCTTTCGGAGGTGAGATCCCACCTGGGGGACCCCGAGGGGGAATTTTGTGCTGGAAAAGGCAAATTCCGGAGTCGGGGGCGTCCTTGGAGAGCTGGGACAGCCCGGGGGGGACAGCGGCGGCCGGGCTGGGGCTGGGGGCGCGTCCCGAGACCCCTCCCCAGCGAGACTTCACCTCGTGCTGGGGGTCCCGGCCCCGGGGCACGGGGGGGCTGCGCCAGCCCTTCATCGCCCCTGGGGACGGGGACAGCGAGGGGACAGCCATGGGGACAGCCATGGGGACAGCCATGGGGACCCTCGGAGGGGCCCGAGCCCTCCCCATCCTGGCTTCACCTTAATAAAATAATAATATTAATAATTAATAATTAATAATATTAATAATAATTAATAATTAATAATAATAATAATAAAACACTCAAAACCGAAGGCCTCGGGGCGCCCTCTGGGCACGGACCCCACTCGACTTCACCTCTACCCCTTCCCCGCCCCGAACCTCGGGGTGCTCCGAGCCCGGGCAGCCCCCCCAGAACCGCAGGAGGGGCCGGAGCGGGGCTCGGCGCCCCCCCGATCCCCCCTCCCCAGATTCCCAACTGGTTCCCACTGCTGCTGGCCGGGGGGGCAGCGCCGGGGGGACCCCCGGGTGCCCTGAGCAGCCAGCGAACCCCGATCCCCCCCAAACCCCCTCCCCAGGCCCCGCTCCAGCTTCTCCTTCTGTGTCCGAGGGCTTCTGCCAAAACCGGGGTGTAAGACCCCAAAAGATCCAAAAACCGAGAATCACGGACCCCCAGCCAGGGGTGAGGGACAGGGACGGGGTGCCCGGGGACGGGGGGCGACCCAGGGCGGGGAAACTACGGGGTCCCTGGCGGGGGGAGGCCGGGGGTCCCCGGGAGGGAAGGGGCAGCTCGGGGGTCCCCGGGGGGACGGGCAGCATGCAGGGGCCAGGCGGAATTCCCTGGAATTGCGGGGGCCCGGGGGGGACGGCTACGGGGCCGCGGGGACGGGCAGCATGCACGGGGGGACACGGGGTCCCGAGGGGACCGGGGGGACACGGGGGTGGCCGGGGTCCCCAGGGGGACACGGGGGGCGCGGGCAGCCGGCCCGGGGGGGGTGCCCGCCCGCAGGGAGGGGCGGGGCGGGGCGGGGGTCGCGGGCGGGCAGCGCGGCCGTGCCGGGCCGGAGGAATGCGGCCGCCCCGGCTCTCCCGGGCCCGCGGCCGCGCCGGTGCTTCCCGCCCGGGGCCGCGCTGGCTGGGTGGGCGTGGGAACGCTGCAGGTGCCGCCCGCCGCGGCCCCCGCAGCCCCCCGAGCTCCCCGCGGCCGCGCTCCCGCAGCAATTCTTGCTTTGCTTTCCCTTTTTTCCCCATTTTAGCCGCGCTTCGGGCCGAAAATGGGTTTCGCACCCTCGAGCCGCACAAGCAAAGCGGCGCTCCGAGGGTGGGGGACCCCCGCCGGCTCTGCGGCCCCAGCCGGGGCAGGGGGATGTCCCCGGTCCCCCCGTGTCGCTCGTGGGCGACGGGAGAGCGGGGCTGGCCCGGGTGGGAGCCGCAACTCGGAGGGGAGCGTGGGGAGGGCCCGGGGGGCTGCGGCCGCGCCCCCCGAGCGGAGGCTCCCGGGCTCCTCCTCTGCTCTCCCGTCTCCCTTTCTCCTTCTCCTTCCTCCCCTTTGGGCTGGACGTGCCCGGGCAGCTCCCGCTCCTTCGGCTCCCATTGATGTTCCTCCCAAACAGCCCCGCCGCCTGCCAGCAGCCTCCCGAAAGAAAGATTTGGGAAGCCGGGGGAGGACGAGTGCGGGGGGAGGAGGGAGGGAGGGAGCAGCGGGGCGGGAGAGCGGCAGCGGGACAAGTGAAACCGCCGCGGGGCAGCTCCGGCTGCGGCGCTCCCCACGCCGGGGCCGTGGCGGGGCTCGCCGGCACAAGGAGCCAGCCCTGCGCCCGTGCCCGCCCCGGCCCCTCCGCGGAGCGGCCCCGAGGGCTCCCCCGGCCCCGGGGCTCAGCCGCTCAGTTTGTGGGGGCGGCCGGGCCCCCCTCGGGCTCCCTCTTGCCTCCCTTGGCGGCCGCCGCGTCCCCGGCGCCTTTGCCCTCGGGCTCGGGCCCGTCCTTGCCGCCGTCGTGCGTCTTCATGTGCTTGCCCAGGTGGTCGCTGCGCATGAAGACGCGGCCGCAGACGGGGCAGTAGAATTTCTTGGCGCCCGTGTGGGTCTGGAGGTGCCGCTGCAGCTCGTCGGAGCGGGTGAAGCGCTTGCCGCAGAAGAGCCAGTTGCACACGAAGGGCCGGTCGCCGCTGTGCCAGCGCAGGTGCGCCTTCAGGTGCGAGGTCTTGGCGTAGGCCTTGCCGCAGCCCGGGATGTGGCAGTTGTGCAGGTGCTTGCGCTTGGCGCCCTCGGGGCACGGGCCGCCCCTCTCGGCCTCCTGGCAGTTGGGGCAGCGGCACGCCGCCTGCCCCCCGCCCCGGGGCACGGCCCGCCGGGCCCCCTTGGGCCGCGCTCCGGCCTCGCCCTCCGCGCCGCGCGGCTCCGGGGGCCCCTCGAGCGCCTTGGCGGCCTCGGCGGGCAGCAGGTGCTGCGCGGGCGGGGGCAGCAGGTGCGCGGGGGGCGCGCACAGCTGGTGCTCGGCCCCGCCGTAGCCGCCGAGCGCCGCGGGCAGCCCGGGCGGCGCGGGCACGGCCAGCCCCGCGCCCTGCCCCGGCGGCAGCTCCATCCAGCCGGCCCCGGCGTGCAGCTCCCACCAGTTGACGCCGCCGCCGCCGCCCTCCTCGCCGGGCGCTCCGGGGTGCGGCGGCCGAAACCAGGGCTCGTAGGGGTGCGCCATGTCCGGGGCGGCCGGCAGCAGCTTGGCGTAGGCCGCGGGCGCGGCGGGGCCCTCGGGGGGCAGCTCTAACCTCGGCGGGCCATGGGGCTCGTAGGCGGCGGCGGCGAACGCGGCGTCCTCGGGCCCCGGCAGCGGCAGCTCGGGCGGCGGCAGCGGCGAGGCGAAGTCGGCGGCGCCCGGGGCGGCGGGGCCGTGCGGCTGGAAGGGCTGCAGCGGCTGCAGGTCCAGGTGCGTCGGGGAGGCGCGGGGCGCGTCCGAGGGCTGCGATCCCAGCGAGCCGCAGACCGCCGTCAGCATCGCGGGGCGGCGCGCACGGACCTGCGGGGCCGAGCGGGGCCCGGGGGAGGGGAGAGGAGCTGTGAGAGGAGGAGGGGGCGCAGCTCCGCGCCCCCCGTCCCCGCCCGCACCGGCGCCGCGGCTTGGGAGGCGCTGAGCCCCCAGCCGGGGCTTGTGCCGCTCTGCTGCGACACCGCTGTGACACCGGGACGGTGGCACCGGCTGGGGGGGGCACCCTCACGCCGTCCCCGCCCCCTGTGCCAGCCCCCGGTGCCGCTCGGTCACGTCTGCAGCCCGGAGGGGTCGGTGCCTGACTCCAAACTGCGAGGGAACCTCCGACACTGCTGGATCACCTGCCCAGCTGTGTCCCCAGCACTGCCCGGGTCCCCAGGGGGGCCAAGGTGGCACCCCCAGACCCACGGAGGGGACACGGCACCCCGAGGGGGACACGGCACCCCGAGGCCAGCCTGTCTGTGCCGCATCCCAGCCGGGCTGGGGGAGCCTCGCCCCCCTCGCTCCCGCCCCACGGCCGGGCCCCGCCGGGAGCCCTCGGGCCCTTCTGGGGGGGCTGCACCCCCGGGCAGGCTGGCAGCGGGCTGAGGCAGCGCAGCCCCGGGCACAGCCCCCGGCTAAGCTTTGAAGCCGGGTCGGGCCGGCGCCCCCCGCACCCCGGGGCACCCCCGGGGCACCCCCGGACCCCCGGGCGGCCGCAGCCTCCAGCCGGGCGGGCGTGACTCAGCGGGAGCCGCGCAAACCCCACGGGGCTGGGGACGGGCCCCACCCCGGTGTCGAAATCCACCTGCCGCCACCGGCTCCCGCCCCCCGGCTCCCCGCGGCGGCGCCGGGACCCCCCCGTCCCTGAACCCCCTCCCACCGGCCGCTCTCGCCGCCTTCCCCCTGCCCCGGCCACCCCCAGGGTCTGCACTGGACGGGATCAGACCCTCGGGGACACCGACAGACCCTCGGGGACAGGGACAGACCCTCGGGGACACCGACAGACCCTTGGGGACAGGGTCAGACCCTCGGGGACAGGGACAGACCCTCGGGGACACCGACAGACCCTCGGGGACACCGACAGACCCTCGGGAACAGACACAGACCCTTGGGGACAGGGACAGACCCTCGGGGACACCGACAGACCCTCGGGGACAGGGTCAGACCCTCGGGGACAGGGACAGACCCTTCAGGACAAGGACAGACCCCTGGTGACAGGGTCAGACCCTCGGGGACAGGGACAGACCCTCGGGGACAGGGTCAGACCCTTGGGGACACCGACAGACCCTCGGGAACAGACACAGACCCTTGGGGACAGGGACAGACCCTCGGGGACAGGGACAGACCCTTCAGGACAGGGACAGACCCTCGGGGACACCGACAGACCCTCGGGGACAGGGACAGACCCTTCAGGACAGGGACAGACCCTCGGGGACACGCCTGGGGGGTGCTGGGGGATTTGGGCAGGGGGATCCCCCGACCGGACCCCCGGCGCCCCCCGAAGCCCCCGCTGGGATTCCGGGCTCCCCACAGTGCTGGAGACCCCTCAGCCGCGTGGGGACCCCGTTCTCCCCCGCCAGCGTCCCCCGGGCAGGCAGGGGGACCCCAAAGGTCGGCGTGGGAGTTTCGGGGGGTCCCAAAATGCCCCTGAGGGTCCCACCTGTACCTGTGCTGCCCACACAGGTGGGGCTCAGCCTGGAGCCGGTGGCAGGATGAGCCCCCCGGGGCAGCTGAGCAGGTTTTGGGGTCCTGCTGCCCCGGGGGGCTCAGCTGTGCCCACGCCAGCCCCGGGACCGTCCCCGGCTCCCGGGGACACGAGTGGGCTCGGGAGGGGCTGGCACGGCCGGCTCCGTCACCCCCACACACACACACCGCGCTCGGGGGTCCTGAGCCCCCAGACCCTGCTCCCAACTGGGGTCACGCACACAAAGTGCCTCAGTGCCAGCCCCTCACGGGCCCCCGGGACCCCCAGATCTGGGGATAGCCCCCAGCCCCCGCACCCCCACGGGAGGGCAGGGACCCTCCGGCGCTCCGGGCCCGCTCCCACCCCATGGGATCCGGCACGGGGCTCTCCTGGACGCCCCGATCCCAGCGATGCCCCCGGCTCGGGGGTCCCACCGACCCCACTGTGACCGGCGGCACCGACCGCCACCCCAGCCCCAAACCGGGAAAGGGCCGGAGCGGGCTGGGGGAGCGCCGGGAGAACCCCCCCCCCGCTCGGGCCGGGCACGGAGCCTCCCAGGACAATTTTCCATCCGGGAACGATGACAAAAATCCCCAGGGGCCCGCAGCGTCCTCCCTCCCTCCCTCCCTCCCTGGCGGGGCTCAGCGACGCGCTGGCCATTTCACCGCAGGGAAACTGAGGCAGCGGCGGCTGAAGCGTCCCGTGAGTCACGGCCCGGGCTGGGCACGGGCGGCGCGGCCCCGTCTCCAGCTCGGCCGGTGCCTCGCCCCGCGGCGGGGCCGCCCGGGCGCCGCTGCCCCCAGCACCGGGAGCCCCGACGGGGCGAACGGGGGCGGCGGCGGGGCGGGCTCGGGGATGCCGCGGCTTTGGGGGCGATGCCCGGGGGCCGGGGGGACGCTGCGGGATCGGGATCGTCCCCCCCCGAGCCGCGGCGGAGCCCCCGGGCGGTTTCCGGGAGGGGGAACGGCGCCGCTCCGGTGGCGGCGCGGGCGGGGGGGCTCCAGCCCGGGCAGCCCCCGCAGGACTCGGGAGCACCGGAGGGGTCTCGGAGGCACCGGGGAGCCGCGGGGCGGGGGTCGCGCTGGGGCTCGGAGCGAGGGGACGGAACGCGGGGCTCGGTGGGCAGCGGGGACCCGCGGGGAGCGGAGCGCTCAGGGCAGCCCCGTGCCCGGCACCGCGCGGGCGCACCGGGGGTACGTACGGCTCTAGCGGCGGCGGCGGCGGCGGGGGCCCGGCGGCTCCGTCCGCAATGGGCGCGGGCGCTGCTTGCCGAGGGGAGCCGAGGGACCCGCGCGGCTCCGCAGGCACCGGGCACCCACTGGGCCGGGCGAGCAGGAATGGCCGGGTCCCAGCCCGGCCGCCGGCTTTCCCTCCGCCCCCCCGCCCAGCTCCACCCCCGGCCCGGTGATTTTAACCCTTGGAGGCAGAGCCGCAGCCCCGGCGCTTGACAGGAGCCGGCTCCGGTCTCAGGATCCGGCGGATGAAAGCGGAGGGAGGGGACGGGAAGTTCGCAGCAGACACCGCAAACAGGGGGGTAATTAAAGAAGAAAGCAACAACCGCCTCCCTCCCTCCCTCCTCCCGCGGCCCCGGCCGCCTCCTCCGCCACCCCCGGGGACCCCCGGGCGCCCCTCGTGTCCCCACCCCCTCCAGGCGCCCCCTCCCCTGTTGGGGACACGCAGGTGGCCGCCCTGTCCTGCTGCCACCCCTCGGGACCCCCCGGACGTGTCCCCCATCGAGGGGTGACGCACGGGGTGGCGCGCAAGGCTGGGCACCTGCTCCTGCCCGCGGGGATGTCGCCTGTGCCCCTGGGGGGCTCAGCGCCCCCCATTGCCCCTCGGTTCTGTGGCACGGGGGGGACACGGGGGACAGTTGTGGGGTCACGGCTGGCGGGAGGGAGGGGGACGCAGCGCCCACCGTGACCCCCGGTGGGTTTGGGGTGACCCAGAAGCGCCGCGGAGGCTCTGGCTGAGCCTGTCCCGGCTCGGCCCGGGTGTCCCACCCCCGTCTGCCGTGTCCCCCCCGAGGCTGCGGCAGGGACAAACCCCGCGCGCCGCCGGGCGACAACACCGCGCCCGCTGGAGCCACTTAATCACCGGCGCGTCGTGTCCCCATTTCCAGCGCTGCGCCCGCCCCGCGGCCCCCGGGGAGCCCGGTGGGCACGGGGGGGTCCCGGAGCCCCCAGACCCACGGGAAAAGGCGGAGCCGGGCCGGGCGGGCAGCGCCGCGATCGCGGCCGGCGCGTGGGAGCCCCGGAGAGCCCGGAGAGCCCGGCCCGGCCCCGGGAGGGGAGCAGCGAGCTCCGCCCTGGCCCCGGGGGAAAGCTCGGCCGGTTTTCATCATCCCGGCACGGAGCGGCCCGCCGCCAATGCCAATGCCAACGAAACGCGGCTGCCCGGTGCGCCGGGACCGGACACCGGGAATGGGGGCAGAGGGATGGGGACACCGGGGTGGGGGACACAGGGATGGGGACACCGGGATGGGAATGGGGACACTGGGATGGGGACACTGGGATGGGGACACCGGGATGGGGACACCGGGATGGGAAGGGTGATCCTGCAATGGGAGCCCCAGGATGGGGATCCTGCAATGGGAACCCCAGGGTGGGAAGGGGCAGGACAAGCCCCCTTTGGGTTTCTGGCTGTGCAGAAATGGGGGTGAACACACACACGGGCTCTGCAGGGCACATCTGGGGGGATCGGGGCGCACCCCAACCCCAGGGTCCCGCTGTGTTCCATTCCAATCCAAATTCCCATCCCAATCCCTATCCCAAACACCATTCCCATTCCCGTCCCCAATTCCCATCCCAATCCCAATTCCCATCCCAATCCCAATTCCCATTTCCCATCCCAATTCCCATCCCAAACCCCATCCCCATCCCCATACATTCCCGCTCCAGGAAGGGGCCTGCAGGGCGGGAGGATGTGGGGGGACACGAGGGGACACGGACGGGGGTCGGGGAGCGCCAGGACCCCCTCATCCCACAGCACCGCGCCCCAAAAGCCCCCCGGGACCCTCAGGACCCACCCCGAAATCAGATCATGGGCTGAGATCCTGCTGGGATGGGTCTGGGATCAGGAGGAGGCGACTGGGGGGCACTGGGGGCCCTGGGGACAGCAGCATTTGGGGTCTGGGGGCTCCTGGAGCCCCCCCAGGCAGAGCTGGGACCACCCAGGGCAGGGAATCACGGCGCAGCCCAGGGGGGATCCGAGTGTCTGCAACCCCGAGCCGTGCCTTGAAATTACTGCTAATTACAGCTCATTTGCATAAATTATAAGGCAAGAGGCAAATGCCGCCAATCCCTCCGAGTGATCCGGCAGCGGGGGGGGGGGGGGAGAAAAGGGGGGACAGGAGGGGTCGGGGTTCCCCAAAACTGCAGCGGGGACTCGGGGTGTCCCCGGAGCCCGGCACGGGGGGGACACGGCCCTCGGTGGGGGACAGGGAGGGGACAGGGCTGGGGGTGGCACTGCGGGTGTCGCAGGGGTGTCCCAGGGCTGTCCCGGGGGTGTCACACCGTGGCTCCCAGCCCGTCCCTGTCCCCAGCCTGTCCCCACGCTCCCTTCCCCTTGTTTGGTGCCGCTTCCGCGCTCGGGGTGCCGGGGGGGCTGTGCCGCCCGTCCCTGTCCCCAGCCCGTCCCTGCGTGTCCCCCCCTCGCCCGGTGCCTCTCCCGGTGCCTCTCCCGGTGCCGGGCCCGGTGCCGCGGGGCCGCGCCGTCTGGGCCGCCCGGTGCCTCGGGCCCGGCCCGGGGGTGCCCGCGGGGCGCAGACGGGCCCGGGCGGAGCTGCGGATCCCGCCCGCGGCTCGGGGGGGCCCAGACGGGCCCGGGGGGGGACGCGGGGGTGGCGCTGGAGCGGCCGAGCCCGGGGGGCACCGGGACTGTGCGGGTGGCGCACGGGGACAGTGCCAGGGAGGGAGCGAGGGACGGGGGTGGCACCGGGGGGCACGGGCACCACGGGGGTGTCCACGGTCCCCACGGGGGTGCCCCAACACCCGCCAGGACACCCCCGTGCGCGGTGCCCGGGGCACATCTGGCACGGTTGGCACGGTTGACACACCTGGCACAGCTGGCACACCTAGCGCGATCGGCACACCTGGCACGGTCGCACAGCTGGCACCCCTGGCACGGCTGTCACGGCTGACACAGCTGGCACACCTAGCACGATTGGCACACCTGGCACGGTTGGCGCTGCCCCCCCGCTGCCCGAGGCCAGGGCCGGCCGCCAGCCCGTGCAGAGATCTCTATCGCGATTATCGCGACGGGACGGGGTTGCCCTGCCCGCAGCGCGTGCCCGCGGGCGGCGTTTCCTCAGCGGGCGCTGTCGGGACTGGAGCGCCGGGACGGGGCTGGGGCTCGGAGCGGCCCTGAGCGCGAGGAGCTTTAATTGAGCTTTAATTAGCGCCGCGCTAATCTCGCCGCCGTATCTGCGCCCGAGCGGGCCCGCTGTCACACACGGCCCGGGAAACCGGAACGGAACGGGGGACAGAGCGGGACAGGGACAGGGGACAGTGGGGAACAGCGGGACAGGGGACACGGGGGGACAGCGATGGGGACAAGAATGGGCACAGGACAGGGATATGGGGATGGGGACAGGGACACGGGGGGACAGCGGGGACGGGGGACATGGGGACAGCGGGGACAGCGACAGTGGGACAGGGACAGGGGACAGCGGGACAGGGACAGGGACACGTCCCCAGCACAGAGACCCAACCCGGCCCCCGCACTGTCCCCGGGGCCGGGCCGGGGGTACCGGGGAGGGTTTTGGGGCCGGGGTACCCGGGAGGGTTCGGGGCGGGGGTCGGTGAGTAAGCGGAGCGGGGCGGGCGGGATGAGGGCGGGGAGGGCGGCGCTGGCCGCGGCTGCTGCCCACAAATGGAGGCCCCACGGCCACAGACACGGCACAACAAAGCACCGGGCAATTATTTGGCTCCAGCCGGAGCTGCCGGGCCCGTGGGGGCTGGAGCCAGCTGGGCACCCCCGGGAACCCCCGGGCACCCCCGGGCGGCAGCGCCGGCACCGCCGAGGGGACCCCGGGAGGGTGAGAGACCCCCAAAATGGGGTGATGGGGTGGTGGGGGTGACCCCTGCGGGACACTGAGCACAACCCGGAGTTTGGGAGGGGCTGCGGATCCCCTTCGCTTTTGGGGACCCTAAATTCGGCAAGGGGATTTGGGATCCCTGGCCCTTCTGGCAGCCTGAACACCCCAAAGCTCTCCAAGCACCCCCAAGAACCCCCAAAATTTACAAGGGGATTGAGGACCCCCATCCCTTCTAGCGCCTTGAACACCCCAAAACCCTCAAAGCTCCCCGAATCCCCGAATCCCTGCAAGGGGAATGGGGACCCCCATGGTCTCATGGAACCCCGATCCCCTCCGGGACCCTGAATCCTCCCCCCCACCCCGATTGTTGTGCGGGGTTGGGGACCCCCATCCCGCTGAGCGGGCACCCCAAGTTCCGCAGGGACCCCCGAGCCCCGCTGTGCCCCCTCGAAGCGGGGGTTGGAGTCCCTCGGGGGCGCCATCGCCCCGGGACCCCCGGGTGCCCCCGATCCCCTCCCCGGGACCCCCCGGACCCCCCTCACTGGGACCCCGGGATCCCCTCCGTGCCCGCTTTGATGGGGGGGGCGAGGGGGATCCCCGGGACTCCCCACCCGCCGGGGGACCCCGTGACGTCATCCGGCTTCGGCTGCCCGTACTCCCCCCTCCACCAATCGCAAGCGCAGCTCGTCCGCCTCGCGCCTTCCATTGATTCATCAATCTGTCAGCCAAATTATTATGACCAATCACAAGGCATATTTTGGGCGGGTCACGCCCAAGAGGTACTCCGCCCCCTTAAAGGTCTGTCAATCAAACAGCGGATGCCCACTGGCTGGGCTTGCGCCCATTGGCTGTTTTTGCTGTCAATCAGAAACCTTCCCTGCCATTGGTTCTCCGCTGCCGTCCGTCACCTCAGAGCTCCGCGCCCATTGGCGGAGCCATCCCTCCATCACGCGCCTTACTGCTCGGCGCAGCTGCCCATCAACCCTTCCCCCTCCGCCGACTGGCCGCCGCTCCACCATCTCACCCCCCATTGGCCAGCTCGCAAAGCAGCCGGGCGGCGATTGGCTCAAACCCCCTCTGTGGGCGGGCGCAGCAGGGCGGTGCCCGGCGGAGGAAGATGGCGCCGTGAGCGGGTCGGAGCCGCCGCCGCCCCCGGCCGGTCAGTGCGGGGGGAGCGGGGCCGGGCCGCGGCCGCTGCGGGGCCGCCGGGGCGGGGAGGGGCCCGCGGCCGCCCCGAGCCGCCCTCCCCCAGCGCCCGGCGGGCGGGCGGCGCTTCCGGCAGCGGGGCCCGGTCGGGGGCGGGCCCGGCCTTTGGGACCCGCCTCCCCCGGGACCGCCCGGAGCGGCGGGGGCAGCCCGGGGGGACCGGGGGAGCTCCGGGGGGAGCCCGGGGGGGCCCTCGGGGGTCGTGGCCTCATCCCCGCCCGGGGGTCCCGGGATGCTCAGGGGATGCTCGGGGGTCCCGGGATCCTCGGAGGGTCCTGGGGATGCTCGGGGGGATCCCCAAATTTCCTTATGGGATTCATTCCTCTGGTGGGATTCGGGATGATTCCCAAATTCCCCTGATGGGATTCGGGTTGGTTCCCAAATTTTCTTACGGGATTAATTTCCCTGATGGTATTTGGGCTGCTTTCCCTTATGGGATTAATTTCCTTGGGGTTCATTTTCCTGGTGGGATCCGGGATGATTCCCAAATTTATCCAGGAATGCTCCTTGGGGTTCCCTCGGGAAGCAGCCAAAGGCCAGCCCCTGGAGAGGGGACGAGGTGACACATGGGGGGCAGCCCCCCGGTGTGGGGTGGGGCGGCTCTGGCGGGGCACCGGGCACATCCCTGCGGAGCTGATGCCCCCCTGCTCTGTGCCCACAGCTCGAGGGACAGCCCAGCATGGCTGCCACTGCTGCTGTCAGCCCCAGCGAGTACCTGCAGCCCGCCAGCGCCAACGCCCAGGTGAGCCCTGCCCCTGCCCAGGTGAGCCCAGCCCTGCCTAGGTGAGCCCTGCCCCTGCCCAGGTGAGCCCAGCCCCTCTCAGGTGAGCCCAGCCCCTCTCAGGTGTGCCCTGCCCCTGCCCAGGTGAGCCCTGCCCCTCTCAGGTGAGCCCAGCCCTGCCCAGGTGAGCCCTGCCCCTGCCCAGGTGAGCCCTGCCCCTCTCAGGTGAGCCCAGCCCCTGCCCAGGTGAGCCCTGCCCTGCCTAGGTGAGCCCTGCCCCTCTCAGGTGAGCCCAGCCCCTCTCACGTGAGCCCTGCCCCTCTCAGGTGAGCCCAGCCCCTGCCCAGGTGAGCCCTGCCCCTCTCAGGTGAGCCCAGCCCTGCACAGGTGAGCCCTGCCCCTGCCCAGGTGAGCCCAGCCCTGCTGGGGGGCAGCCAGGCTGTCCCCATCCCAGTGTCCTTCCTCCTCCCCGAGCATCTCTGATGTTCCCAGCCCTTATCTCAGGCTGGGTTAGGGATTTGAGCTGCCTGTGATGTTCCAGGGGGGAAATACCAGGGAGAGTTCCCAGGATATCCACAGCTTTGGGATGGTTTTAAGCCTTAAGGATGGCTTTAAGCACGGTTTAAGGCTTTAGAATGTCTTTAAGGATGGTTTTAAGCTTTAGGATGGTTTTAAGGACACAAGGATGGGATTTAAAGGGATTTAGGGACACAGGAATGGGATATTCAGTGTCAGCACTGCTGGAAGCACTGTGGTGCTGGACATCGGCAGGAATTCCCTCACAGAAAAACCGGCATTGGGATGGGCTGGAAAGACTGGACGTGGCCCTCAGTGCCGTGCTGGGGTGGCAGAGCATCCCTGGGCCATCCCAGAACCCTTTCCAGCCTCGGTTATTCGGGCGTCCCGCCCCACACGGGTAATTAACGAGCTCCCTCAATCAGGGTAATTAACGAGCTCCCTCAATCAGGGCTGCCTCACTGGCTGCTCCTGCCCTGACTGTCCCCTCTCTGTGTGTCCCCCAGGACTCGCAGCCGTCGCCGCTGGCGCTGCTGGCGGCCACATGCAGCAAGATCGGTCCCCCCGCCGTGGAGGCGGCCGCGGCGCCGCCGGCGCCCCCGCAGCCCGCGCCCCGCAAGCTGGTGCCCATCAAGCCCGCCCCGCTGCCCCTGGGCGCCGCCAAGGGCGGCATCGGCATCCTGTCCTCCAAGGGGAGCCTCCTCCAGATCCAGGGCTCCCAGCTGGGCGCCTCCTACCCCGGCGGGCAGCTGGTGCTGGCCATCCAGAACGCGGCCGTGCTGGGCAAAGCCTCGCGCTCCTCCTCCTCCTCCTCCTCGTCCTCCTCCTCCAGCATCCAGTACCAGGCGGTGCCACAGCTGCAGCCCAGCGGCGCTCAGACCATCCAGGTGCAGCCTAACCAGATCCAGATCATCCCGGGCACCAGCCAGGCCATCCTCACGCCCTCCTCCTCCTCCTCCTCCTCCTCCTCCTCCTCCTCCTCCTCGCACAAGCCCGTGCCCATCAAGCCGGCCCCGGCGCAGAAGGCGGCGGCAGCGGGCGGCGTGGTCAAGCTGCCCGCGGGTGCCAACGTCACCCTGAGCCTGCCCCCGGCCCTGGTGGGCCCCGAGGCGGGCGGGCAGCCCCAGCTGCTCACGGACAGCCCCTCCAAGGGCGGCAAAAAGCCGCGGAAGAAGGCGCCGTCCCCGGGGCAGCCCGCGGCCGTGGCCGTGGCCGAGCAGGTGGAGACGGTGCTGATCGAGACCACGGCCGAGAACATCATCCAGGCGGGCAGCAACCTGCTGATCGTGCAGAGCCCGGGCGCGGGGCAGCCCGCCGTGCTGCAGCAGCTGCAGGTGGTGCAGCCCAAGCAGGAGCCGCAGGTGGTGCAGATCCCGCAGCAGGCGCTGCGCGTGGTGCAGGCCGCCTCGGCCACGCTGCCCACTGTGCCCCAGAAACCGTCCCAGAACTTCCAGATCCAGGCGGCCGAGCCCACCCCCACACAGGTACGGCCTCCCTGGGACCCCCTCCGTGGCGCTCCCGTCTGGTTCTCAGCCGGGGTTTGGGAGATGAGGGGTTTGTGAGATGGAATTCCCTGTTTGGGCGTTGCTGAGTGGAGATTAGGAGTGCAGCCATGCCCTCTGCAGGGATTTAGGAGCTCCAGCTTCTTTTGTAGGATATGGAGGAGCTCAGTGTCCCATAGCTGGGGCTGGGATCACCCTCCTGGGACACAAAGGGAGGTGGGACAGGTTGGTGTCTTTGTGTCACCTTGCACAAAACCCAGGAGCCTTCTCCTTTCTCCAGGGGTCTTACAAAGGTCTGGATTCACTTCCCAGTGAGGGTGGGGACGAGCTGGGCTGTATTTATCTGAAAAGCTGTGATTTCCCCAGCCCTGGAAGTGTCCAAGCCCAGCTCCAGCAGAAGGAAATTAAAACACAACAACCCCCCCAGCCCCAAACCATTCCACGATTCCCGTCCCCACCAACCCCACCCGTGTTCCCTCCTGCCCCCAGGTTTACTTCAAGACCCCCTCTGGGGAGCTGCAGTCGGTGCTGCTGCAGGAGGCCTCGTCCATCCCGGTGCCGCCGGGCGGTTCGTGCGGCAGCCCCGGCCCCGGTACCGGCCCCGGCAGCGCCCGCAGGCCGGCCCCGCGCAAGGAGCGGCCGCTGCCCAAGATCGCCCCGGCCGGGGGCATCCTGAGCCTGAGCGCGGCACAGCTGGCAGCAGCTGCACAGGCCATGCAGACCATCAACATCAACGGCGTGCAGGTGCAGGGCGTGCCCGTCACCATCACCAACAGCGCAGGTGGGTGACACTGATGGCATGGATGGGGATGTGGGGACATGGCAGGTGCAGGGCGTGCCCGTCACCATCACCAACAGCGCAGGTGGGTGACACTGATGGCATGGATGGGGATGTGGGGACATGGGCATGGATGGGGACATGGCAGGGGCATGGCGTGCCCGTCACCATCACCAACAGCGCAGGTGGGTGACACCATGGGCATGGATGGGGACATGGGGACATGGGGACATGGCAGGGGCAGGTGCATGGCATGCCCGTCACCATCACCAACAGCGCAGGTGGGTGGCACTGATGGCATGGATGGGGACGTGGGGATGGATGGGGCAGGGGGCAGCTCCCTGAGCTCCCCTAGGATGGGTTATCAACGGATCAGATCAGATCAGATTAAATCAGATCCCTGAGGGGAACAGGGACTGTGGGCAGCTCGCTGAGCTTCCAGAGGAACGAGGAGCTCTGCCACGCTCCCAAACCCAGGAGAGGCACATTCACACACCCAGCTCCGTTTGTCCAGCTCCACTTTCAGGGATCACCGTTCCAGCAGTGACCCCTCGCTCAGGGATCATTCCAGGGGTGAACCCCTCACTCAGGGATCATTCCAGGAGTGAACCCTCACTCAGGGATCATCCCAGCAGTGACCCCTCACTCAGGGATCATTCCAAGGAATGAACCCCTCACTCAGGGATCATTCCAGGGGTGAACCCCTCACTCAGGGATCATTCCAGGGGTGAACCCCTCACTCAGGGATCACCTGAACCCCTCACTCAGGGATCATTCCAGGGGTGAACCCTCACTCAGGGATCATCCCAGCAGTGACCCCTCACTCAGGGATCATTCCAAGGAATGAACCCCTCACTCAGGGGTCTCCCCAAACCCCAAACCATCCAGACATGGCCCCGCTGCTCCCTGTGCCAGGAGTGTCACGTCCCTGCAGTCGCCCTGTCCTCACTGCAGGGCCAAGCCCTTCTGCAGAGCCGAGGGCAGGGTGATTTGTCTCTGTGGGGAGCTTTATCTGCTCGCTGAGATCAGCCCAGCCCTGCTGCCTGCCTGCTCGGTGCCCCAGCCCCGGCTCTGCTGCTCCTCACCACTGTCAGCAGGAATCCCAACCCCTTTCCCACTGTGCCGTCCTGCCAGGACTGCCTTTGTGCGGGGGACTGAGTTTAATTAGCCGTTCCAATTAACACGGAGGGGACTGGCAGGACCTGCTGCCCTCGAGCCGAGCCGGGGCTCAGCTCATCCGTGCCCAGCGCTGCCTCCCCTCGCTTGGCGCTTCCCCGCCTGCTCTCCCTCCCTCCCTCCCTGCTGCTCTGCTCCTGCCGATCCCCCTCGTTCTTGCCCTCCTCCTCCTCCTGCTGCTGGTGCTGCCCCGGGAGCAGCAATCCCAGCCCAATCCCAGCCCAGTCCCAGCCCAATCCCAGCCCCAGCCCCGCTTGCTGACGCTGACCCCTGTTCTTCTTTCCAGCCCCTGTCGCGGCTGCCCGGCACGCCCGAGCCTGGAGCGGCCCTTAGGCTGCGGGGTAAGTCCCGTTTTTTTGCTCAATATATTGCACGTTTTTTCAAAGTTTCTTTTTTTGTTTCCTCTTTTTGAGCCCTTTTTTTACTCCCCGCCCCCCTAAAAGGGTCGAGAGACGACTTTTTTTTTTTTTTTTTTTTTGAAAACTTTGAAAAACCGCACAGTATATTCAGGAAAAAGGGGACTTACCAGCAGAGGCACGTGGCAGAGGGGGCTGTGCTGCATGTGGGGGTGAACTCGGCGTGCTCCCCGCTCCGGAGGGTGCAGATGGATCCTGACTGCCCCTTCCCCTTTCCCCTTTCCCCAGGCCAGCAGCAGCTGACGGTGCAGAACGTGTCGGGCAACAACGTGACCATCAGCGGGCTGAGCCCCACGCAGATCCAGCTGCAGATGGAGCAGGCGCTGTCCGGGGACGTGCAGCCCGGAGAGAAGAGGAGGAGGATGGCCTGCACCTGCCCCAACTGCAAGGACGGCGACAAGCGGTGGGTGCTGAAAGCGCTGGCGGTGGGAAGGGCTCATCCCGCTGGATCTGCCTCTCCCGGAATAACCCGGAGCGGTTCATCCCACTTGGATCTGCCTCTCTCGGGTTTAACCCGGAGCAGTTCATCCTGCTTGGATCCGCCTGTCCCGGCTGTGGCTCATCCCCCAGCTCCACCTGTCCCGGGCTAACCCGGAGCAGTTCATCCCTCTGGCTCTGCCTGTCCAGTGCTAATCTGGAGCGGTTTATCCCTCTGGATCTTCCTCTCCCAGGCTAACCCGGAGCAGCTCAGTTCCCTGGCCCCGCCTGTCCCGGGTCTAACCCGGAGCGCTTTATCTCCCTGTCCCGCCTGTCTGTGCTGATGTCTCCCGTCCCCTGCTGTCCCCTGCTGTCCCCAGGCCGGGCGACGGCGGCAAGAAGAAGCACATCTGCCACATCCCCGAGTGCGGGCGCACCTTCCGCAAGACGTCGCTGCTGCGGGCGCACGTGCGGCTGCACACGGGCGAGCGGCCCTTCGTGTGCAACTGGGTGTTCTGCGGCAAGCGCTTCACGCGCTCCGACGAGCTGCAGCGGCACGCGCGCACCCACACAGGTCTGCACCGCGCGTCTGGGGGCTGGGGAGACATCCCTCGTGGGGCTGGGGTGTCCCCTGTGCCCAAGGAACCACCCCTGACAGGGCTGGGGTGTCCCCTGTGCCCAAGGAACCACCCCTGACAGGGCTGGGGTGTCCCCTGTGCCCAAGGAACCATCCCTCGTGGGGCTGGGGTGTCCCCTGTGCCCAAGGAACCATCCCTGACAGGGCTGGGGTGTCACCTGTGCCCAAGGAACCATCCCTCGTGGGGCTGGGGTGTCCCCTGTGCCCAAGGAACCACCCCTGACAGGGCTGGGGTGTCCCCTGTGCCCAAGGAACCATCCCTGACAGGGCTGGGGTGTCCCCTGTGCCCAAGGAACCATCCCTCGTGGGGCTGGGGTGTCCCCTGTGCCCAAGGAACCATCCCTGACAGGGCTGGGGTGTCACCTGTGCCCAAGGAACCATCCCTCGTGGGGCTGGGGTGTCCCCTGTGCCCAAGGAACCATCCCTGACAGGGCTGGGGTGTCCCCTGTGCCCAAGGAACCATCCCTGACAGGGCTGGGGTGCCCCCTGTGCCCAAGGAACCATCCCTGACAGGGCTGGGGTGCCCCCTGTGCCCAAGGAACCATCCCTGACAGGGCTGGGGTGCCCCTGGACTGTCCCTGTGCCCAGGGCAGAACCCCCACACAGGTCTGCCACACTGCTCCTGAGGTGGGGTATGGGGCTGGGGAGCCACCCCTAGTGGGGCTGGGGTGTCCCTGCGGGGTCCCTGTGCCCAAGGAACCATCCCTAATGGGGCTGGGGTATCCCCTGTTCACAGGGCAGCACCCCCACACAGGTCTGCACAACCCTGCGGGGCACATGGGGCCAGGGACAGAGCCCCTAATGGGGCTGGGGTGTCACCTGTGCCCAGGGAAGAACCCCCAAAAGGGTTGGCATATCCCTGCAGGGTCCCCATTCCGAAAGCAGCACCCCCAAACGGGGCTGGGGTATCCCTGGAGTGTCCCCGTTCCGAAAGCAGCGCCCCCAAAAGGGCTGGGGTATCCCTGGAGTGTCCCCGTTCCCAGGGCAGCACCCCCAAACGGGGCTGGGGACCCCCAGGTTCACTTTGGGAGCCACCGGGATGATCTGGGCAGGTCTGGGGGGGCTCTGGAGGGTTTTGGGGGGGGTCTCTGGTGACAGGGCCGCGTCCTGGGGGCGTCACCCCCTGCCCTGAGGCCCCTGGGGTGACCGCGGTGTCCCTGTCCCCGCAGGTGACAAACGCTTCGAGTGCGCGCAGTGCCAGAAACGCTTCATGCGCTCCGACCACCTGACCAAGCACTACAAGACACACCTGGTCACCAAGAACCTGTAGGGCATGGGGGGGGGCACCCCCTGCGCCCCCAAACCCACGGCCCCGCAGCCCGGGGCCACCCGCAGCACTCCAGGCAGGGACCCTGGGCACGTCCCTGCCCGACCCACCGCGCCGAGCACCCCCAAAACGGGGCTGGGGGCGTCCCCGGGGGCCCGCGGGCTCAGGGGGTGCCCCTATGGCCCAGGAGGGTTTAGGGGGTCACCCAGAGCACCCCCTGTGCCCCCACAGGTTTAGGGGGTCACCCAGACCCTCCCCTGTGACCCACAGCCCTCCTGTGCCCCCACAGGCTGATGGGGTCCCCCAGACCCTTGCTGTGACCCCCCATTTTCCCCCGTTTTCCCCCCCAGGTGTGGGGCAGGAGCCCCGGAGCGGCTCCAGAGCACATTCCTACTTTATATTTAAAGTCTATAAATAGCTATAAATATCTATATCCCCTTTGGGACAGCCCTGTTTTCTATCAGTCGTTGCCTTACGCTCCCCCGTCCCGCCCGCCCCGTGGATCATGAGTGCTTTTTTAATCTATTTAATCCCCAAAACTCCCTTTGTCCCCCCCTCATGGCCAATTCCTCTCTCCCAATTTTTGTTTCCGAGCAACGTTGGCAATTCCCCTTTTTTTTTTTTTTTTTGCAATTTTTGGACTCCATCCCTTTTTTTTTTTTCTTTCCTTTTCCCTTCCTTTTTTTTTTCTTTTTTCCCCTTTTTTCTTCCTTATTTTTTATTTTCGCCCCTTTTTCTTTGCTTTTTTCCTCCCCTTTTTCCTTCCTTATTTTTTTCCCTTTTTCCTTCCTTATTTTTTATTTTTCCCCTTTTTTTTTGGTTTCACCCCTTTTTCCTTCCCTTTTCCCCCCTTTTTCCTTCCTTATTTTTTATTTTCTACTTTTTTTCTTCCTTATTTTTTATTTTCCCCCCTTTTCCCTTCCTTTTTTCTTCTTTTTTCCCTTTTTCCTTCCTTTTCTTTTCCCCCCTTTTCCCTTCCTTATTTCTTATTTTCCCCTTTTCCCTTCCTTATTTTTTTTTCTCCTTTTCCCTTCCATATTTTTTCTTTCTCCCCTTTTCTCTTCCTTATTTTTCCCCGTTTTCCATTCCTCATTTTTTCTTTTCCCCCCACTTTTTCCCTTCATAATTTGTTTTATTTTTCCTCCATTTTCCCTTCCTTATTTTTTTATTTTCACCTCCTTTTCCTTCCTTAGTTTTTTATTATTTTTCCCCTTTCCCCTCTCCCTTTTTGTTTCCTTTTCCCCATCCCCGCGTGTGCCCCCCGTGTACAGTGTACATTGTATCATAGATTTATTGCTTTGGAGCTTTAAATTAAACAGAAATTCCGTTTATTTTTGTGCTGTGCCCGTCCCAGGGCGTTCCTGGGCTTCCCCTGCTCAATAAAATCCCCGAGGCGCCTCCGGATCCGGGGATTTGGGGGGATTTGGGGCATTTTGGGACATTTTGGGGAATTGGGAATGGATGGAGTTTGGGGGGAATTGGTGGGGTTTGGGGGGAATTTATGAAATTTAGGGCAATGGATGGGGTTTGGGGAATGGATGGGATTTGGGGGGTTTGGGTGGGATTTGGAGGAATTGATGAGATTTGGGGGGTTTGGGGGGAAATTATGGGATTTGGAGGAATTGATGGGATTTGGGGGGAATTGGTGGGAAATTGAGGAATTTTAGCAGGAAATGGTTCAGCTCCTGCTGGCTCGGGACTGGGGGATTGTCCCCAAACCCCCGTCCCCAAACCCCCGTCCCCAAACCCCCGTCCCCAAACCCCCGTCCCCAAACCCCCGTCCCCACATGCCCTGTCCCTTGTCGCAGCATCCCAAACACGCCATACCCACATCCCTGTGCTCAGTGTCCCCAAATCCCTGTCCCCACCGTGTCCCAGCCCCTTGTCACCGCCTCCCGAGCCCCGAATGTCCCCAAATGTCCCAAATCCCCAAATTGCTGTCCCCGCTGTCCCCTGCATGTCCCCGCGTCCCCCCTCCCGCCATCGTTGCCCCTTTAAGAGCCCCCGCACCTCTCTAAACCCAGCCACTACTTCCGGGTCTTTTGTCCCCGCCCCTTTCGCCTCCCCCCAATGGGCAGCCAGCTCCTACAGAGGCGCGCGCGCTCTGCCTTCTCTTACTGGCTGCGTTCTGGGAGGCGTGGCCGCGCTTGTGGGAGGCGTGGCCGCCTTAGCCACGCCTCCGGCGCGGCGGGGGCTCGGCGCGGCCGCGATGGAGCTGGAGCAGCTGCGGAAAAGCTACCGGGGGGACAGCGAGGTGGGACCGGGACAGCGGGGACACCGCGGGGACACCGGGGGGACACCGGGGAGGATCTGGCACGGGGGCACCCCGGGATTACCCCCCCAAGGCCCGGAGAAGCCCCTCTCGGACAGGGTGACCGCCCACGCGGCCGCTGCCCAGCGTGTCCCCAAGGCTCGGGGACAGCCCCGAGCCAGGGTGACACCCCCGGGATGTCCCCAAGGCTCGGGGACAGCCCCCAGCCAGGGTGACACCCCCAGGGTGTCCCCAAGCCCTGCGGTGTCCCCACCTTCCCCTCGTCACCCCGGTGTCCCCAGGCGTTCGAGGAGTGTCACCTGGTGTCCCCCCTGGGTGACCTCTGACCCCCCCAATGTCGCCAGGCGTTCGAGGAGTGCCACCTGGTGTCCCTGGATCCCCTGGAGCAGTTCCGGGCCTGGCTGCAGGACGCGCTGCAGTGCCCGGACATCGCCGAGGCCAACGCCATGTGCCTGGCCACCTGCTCCAGGTGACAATGGGGGGACAGGGGGGACACCAGGGACACGGGGGATACACAGGGGCTGGGACAGGGGCCGTGTGCCTGGCCACCTGCTCCAGGTGACACTGGGGTGACACAGGTGGCACACAGGGGTGACATGGGTGACACAGGTGACACACAGAGGTGACACAGGGGTGACACGCGCTGTCCCGCAGGGACGGGCGGCCCTCGGCGCGCATGGTGCTGCTGAAGGGGCTGGGGCCGGACGGGCTGCGCTTCTTCACCAACTACGAGAGCAGGAAGGGCCGGGAGCTGGTGAGGGACACACGGACACACAGAAATCAATCCTGAGAAATCCCAGTAAATCAGCCCCGATAAATCCCAAATTCCTGCAGCTGGTGAGGGACCAGGGACCCAGAAACACCAGGAATAAATCCTGAGAAATGCCAATAAATCCTGATAAATAAATCTCGATAAATAAATCTCGATAAATCCCGATAAATAAATCCTGATAAATAAATCCCAATAAATAAGTCCCAATAAATCCCAATAAATAAATCCCGACAAATCCCAGTAAATCAATCCCTATAAGTAAATCCCAATAAATAAATCCCAATAAATAAACCCCGATAAATCCGAATAAATAAATCCCGATAAATCCCAATAAACAAACCCCGATAAATCCCAATAAATAAACCCCAATAAACGCGTAATTCAGGCCCAGAACAGCGCGGCTCTGCCTCAGCTCCCTCTGCTCCCACAGGACTCCAACCCCTTCGCCTCCCTCGTGTTCTACTGGGAGCCGCTCTGCCGGCAGGTGAGGGGGGGTCCCCAAATCCTGGGGGGGAATTGGGGCTGGGGGCCACCCCCGGTGGGCACTGTGGGCAGGCAGGGCGGGTGCGGTTTTGGGGGAAAAGTGGGGGAATGAGGGGGTTTTGTGCTCAGGAGCCCCTTTAACACCACTGGCCCGAGCCCCGGGGATGGTGGTGCCCAGCAGGCATGAGATCCGTGCACTTTTTGGGTGAAAAAGTCAGGGAATGGGGCAGTTCCATGTCCGGGAGCCCCTTAGGAGCTGTGCTGGCCCAGGTGCGCATCGAGGGCTCGGGGCTGTCCCCCAGGTGAGGGCTGGGGGCTCAGGGCTGTCCCCCAGGTGAGGGCTGAGGGCTCAGGGCTGTCCCCAGGTGAGGGCTGGGGGCTCGGGGCTGTCCCCCAGGTGAGGGCTGGGGGCTCAGGGCTGTCCCCCAGGTGAGGGCTGGGGGCTCAGGGCTGTCCCCAGGTGAGGGCTGGGGGCTCAGGGCTGTCCCCAGGTGAGGGCTGGGGGCTTAGGGCTGTCCCAGGTGAGGGCTGGGGGCTCAGGGCTGTCCCCAGGTGAGGGCTGGGGGCTCAGGGCTGTCCCCAGGTGAGGGCTGGGGGCTTAGGGCTGTCCCAGGTGAGGGCTGGGGGCTCAGGGCTGTCCCCAGGTGTGGGCTGGGGGCTTAGGGCTGTCCCAGGTGAGGGCTGGGGGCTCAGGGCTGTCCCCAGGTGCGCATTGAGGTCTCGGTGCCGTCCCCAGGTGCGCATCGAGGGCTCGGTGCGGCGCCTGCCCGAGGAGGAATCCGAGCGCTATTTCCAGTCCCGGCCCCGGGGCAGCCAGATCGGGGCCCTGGTGAGCCGGCAGAGCTCGGTCATCCCTGACAGAGAGGTGAGCCCGGGCCGGGACCGGCTGTGGGGTCCCCGTTCCCTTTGGGATCGGCTCCTGAGCCCTGCGGGATCGGCTGTGGGATCCCCTCACTCCCCGTTCCCTTTGGGATCCCCTCGCTCCCCGCAGTACCTGCGCAAGAAGAACGCGGAGCTGGAGGAGCTGTACCGGGACAAGGCGGTGCCCAGGCCGGACTACTGGTGAGACTGGGGGGGCTGAGCCCCCCTGAGCCCCCAAATCCCCCCGAACCCCCCAAATCCCCCCGAAACCCCAAATCCCCCCGAACCCCCCGCCCCGATGGCGGCTGTCCCTTGCAGGGGCGCGTACGTGGTGGAGCCGGAGCTGGTGGAGTTCTGGCAGGGCCAATCGAACCGGCTGCACGACCGGATCGTGTTCCGGCGGCTGCGGGACCGCGCGGCGCCGCTCGGGGCCATGACCCGCCGCGGCCACGGCGACTGGGTGTACGAGCGCCTGTCGCCGTGAGCCCGCCCGGGATGGCCCGGGAATGGCCCGGGAATGGTCCCGGGATGGTCCGGGAACGGCTCCGGGAACGGCCCCAAGTGTCGCAGCCGCCCCGCCCCGTCTCTCGCTGTGCGCTGGGGATGGGCCCGGAGCTGCCCCCGCCCCGTCTGCAGTCGCTGCCGGTGGTTAATTAATCGCGTTAATGATTGTGCAGGGTCCAGCTGTGACCCCAGTGATCCCCCCGTCCCTGTCCCCGTCGCTGTCCCTGGCCATGTGCTGGGAATGCCTTCAGAGCTTCCCTCACCCAGAGTGTCCCCAATTCTGTCTCCACCCACTCCCCGTGGTTAATTAATCGTGTTAATGATCGTGCAGGCACCAGCTGTGACCCCCCTGTTACTGTCGCTGTGCCACCACTGCCACCTCTCTCTCGGTGTTTTGGCTGGAATCGTGGCAATTGTTTTAGCATGGAATCGTGCTCAAGTCCCAGGTCATTACTGCTGCTGTTTAATTAACTTAAATCGTGTCACCGCTGCCGTGCCCCGTCCCAGGGCCGTGAGACCCCAACCCTCGGCCCGTCCCCTCCTCCAGCTGCCGGAAAAGAACAATAAATCGGGATTTATGTGGAGGCGTGGAGCCTTTGGTTATTTAGTACCGGGTTAACGTTTAACCAGGCAGGGCCGGGCTCTCCTGGGACAGCTGGAGCAAATCCCGGGCTGGAACCAGCTCCAAAACCGGCCCCGGTTCCGTGTTTGCTGTCCCGGAGTGGAACCAGCCCCAAAACCCAGCCCCGGTTCTGTGTTTGCTGTCCCAGACTGGGACCGGTCCCGGTTCTGTGTTTGCTGTCCCGGAGCGGGACCGTGCCTGTCCCGGGGGACGCCAGGCCAGCCCTGGCACACAGGCACGGTGGCCACGGCGCTGTCACCGCCTTCGTGGCACTGTCACAGCCCCTGATGGCTCTGGAGCCTTCCCTGCCTTGGGAAGGACGGGAGCTTTCCCACCCCTCTATGCCGGGTTTCGGGATCCGCGTCCGCTCCCTCCGCCCTGCCCGGGTCCGGCACTCCCCGGCACGGCCCCGCTCCCTCCGCGTCCCGCCGCATCCGGAGCCTTCCCCCGTTCCGGGCCGGATCCCGGGATCCGCGGAGCTCCCCCGGAGCCGCCGCCGCTCCCAGGCTCGCTTTATTAACCACAGTTAATTAGCGGCAGGCGCGAGCGGGGTGGGACCCCCGCTTCCAGCAGCGGGCAGCGATCCCCGGGGAACGGAACGCGGCTCCTCCGGCTGCGATCCGCGGGGAAACGTGGCTCCTCCGGGGAGGGATTCCCGAGGGAAACGCGGCTCCTCCGGGTGAGATCCCCGGGGATCGGTCCTGCCACTCGTTCCCTGGGGACAGGGAAGTGTCGCATCCCCTCTCGGGGGGGGACTCGGCCATCGGCGGCTCCGCAGCCCCTCGGGATGGGGACACGAGCGGGGCTCGGCCCCAAAAAGTGACGGGAGGAGGGGATTGGGAATGGGACGGGGATGGGGATCGGGGGCAGTGTCCTCGTTCATCCCGGTACGGACCGGTCCGCGCTGCGCAGGGAGGGACGGGGAGCGCGGGCCCCGCCGCGCCCCGGGGTCGGTCCCGCAGCTCCGGGATCATCCCGCGGACGATTCCGCAAATCCCATCCCGAGTCCTGCCCGGTGCCCGGGGCCCGCAGCCCGGCCGGGTCACTGCTCCTGCCGCTCGCCGGCCCCGCACAGGTTGGGATGCTCGGCCAGCGTCGCCCGCACTTTCTTCTTCTCCTTGAAGCGGCCGGAGTGCGAGACCTTGACGTGCTTGCCCTTGGTGCTCTTGTCCACGATCTTCTCGAGGCGGGCGGCGAAGCCGGGGCTGCCCTCGGGGCCGCTCCCGTCCGCGCCGTCCGCGCCGGGCGCCGCGGGGCCCTCGGGGCTCTCGTACAGCACCGGGGCCGCCGCCTGGCGCTTCCGCAGGAACGTCAGCTTCCACCAGCCGTGCCCGTCGGCCATCCTGCACGGGAGCGGCACCGGGGCTCGGCTCGCGCATCGGGGGCGCGGCGCTGCCCTCCCGCGGACGCTCGGGGCGGATCCCCGGGGGCACCGGGGCGGGGCGGGCGCTGCGCGGCCCGGGAATCCCGGGGATTCCGGGAAAAGCCGGGAAAGGGCCGCGGGCAGCGCCGGGAGCTGCCCTTATCGGCCACGTGCGGCGGGAGAGCAAACAGGAACAGGAACCGGGGCGCAGGTGGCGGCACCGGGGAGTGCCGGGGGCGCTGCCGGGGTCCCCCCTCCCCAGCCCGGCCTCGGGGCTCGCCGGTACCCGCCGGGACCGGGGGAGGCTCCGGGAAGGGGCCGGGAGGGCTCCGGAGCCCAGCGCGGCCCCGGGGCACGGAGGGGATCCCAGGGCCAGCCCTGCCCCGTGTCCCCGTCCCTGTCCCAGTGACGCTCGGCCACCGGCGAGCCCTCCCGGGTGTCGCTTTGGGGACAAAAACCCCTTTTCCCTCAGCGACACGGGGACAGGGGCACGGAGACCGCGGCCACCGCCCCGCCGGTGGCACCCGTGTCCCCAGCGCCACCTCCCCGTGCCACAGCCAGGGGGGACCGTCCCCGGCCGTGTCCCCAGAGCGTCCCCGGGGCTCCCACAGCCCATCCCCAGCCCGGACACCGCACCCCGGTACCTGCTCCTGCCGCCTCCGGGGGTCCCGGGTTGTCCCTGGGTTGTCCCGGGGTGTCCCGGGTGTGTCCCGGTGTCCCGGGGGGCAGCACGGGCAGGTGCCGCTCACCTGCGGCTGTCCCGGTGTTCCCGTCAAGGTGAACCCGCTCCCAAACCCCTCCTGCCGGAGCAAACAGTGGGGCCGGGCCAGGCACGGCTGAATATTCATGACGGGGAGCGGTGCCAGCCCCGGGAGGGTGGCCCTGGGTGGCCTCAGGTGGCCCTGGGTGGCTCCGGGTCGCTCTGGATGGCTCTGGGCACCTCTGGGTGGCTCCGCATGGCTCCGAGTGGCCTGGGGTGTCCCTGGATGGCCCCGGGTGGCCGGGATGTGTCCTGGGGCTCCCAGTGGGATCCCGGCTCTGTGCTGGGCTCCCAGCGGATCCCAAGGGAGCCGGGACCTGTTCTGGGGGGATCCCTGAGGGACCTGGGGGGATCTGGGTTCCCCTCTAGGACAAATGGGGATCCCGCAGGGTTTGGGATCCCCTCGGGAGCCTCCGGGGCATCCCCGCGGGACGGCTGGGGGGGACCTTGGGACCGGCACCGGGACTGGTGCCAGGTTTGGGACCGGGAACGGGACCGGGACCGGGATTAAGGCCAGAATTGGGATCGGGACTGGGACCAGGCTTGGAAATGGGACTGGGATTATGGCCGGGATCGGGATTGGTTCCAGGATCGGGACTGGGATTGTGGCCGAGACCGGGATCGGGACTGTGACCGGGACCGGGCTTTGGCGCCAGGTTTGGAACCGGGACCGGCACCGGGACCCCAAAAACTCCCACCGCACGCTCCGATTGGTCCGGGCTGACCCCGCCCCTTTCCCCTCCAGCCAATGGAAGCACAGGGACGTGGCGCTGCCTCCGAGCTGCCGCTTTCTGATTGGCGGGAGTTCGACCTTTGGGCGGAGCGCGTTTTGATTGGCCGAGGTGCGGGCGCTGAGGGAGGCGATTGGCTGGGGCGGGGAGGGCGGAAGTGGAGAGGCGGGGCCGGGAAAAATGCAGGTGCGGACCGGGAGCGGGAGCGGGAGCGGGATCGGGAGCGGGAGCGGAGAAGGGTCCGGAACAGGGACCGGGACCGGGACAGGGGAAGGGGCTGGGACCGGCATGGGGATCCGGAACGGGATTGGGATCGGGAGTGGGATCGGAAACCGGACCGGGAGCGGGGAAGGGACCGGGAGCGGGGAAGGGTCCGGGAGCGGGTCCAGGCGCGGGGCAGCGGGGACAGCCCGGGCCTGGCACTGAAGCGGAGGGTCCCGGTGCCGCTCCCGGTGCCGCTCCCGGTGCCGCTCCCGGTGCCGGTTCCGGTTGCCGCAGCCCCGCCCCTGCCGTGTTCTCCCCGCAGGCTCCCCAGGACTACCGGAATGTGCCCATCGACATCCAGACCAGCAAGCTTCTGGGTACGGGAACGAACCCCGGCTCCGGGCAGCGACCGGGAATTTACCCCGGTTATCCCAGCCCAGTTCCCGCCGTTCCCTCCAGACGGGGCAGGGACCGGAATTTACCCCGGTTATCCCAGCCCAGTTCCCGCTTCTCCCTCCAGCTGGGGATCCGTCCCAGGCTTTGGGAAGAGGCTCGGGAATTCCTCCCGCTGTTTGTCCCCCGTGTCCCCGGAGCCCGGGGCTGTCCCCAGAGCCCGAGTGTCCCCCGGTGACCCCCTGTCCCCACACAGACTGGCTGCTGGACCGGCGGCACTGCAGGCGGCGCTGGCTCTGTCCCTGCAGTGTCACTGTCCCCATGTCCCCGTGTCCCCATGCAGACTGGCTGCTGGACCGGCGGCACTGC
This sequence comes from Melospiza melodia melodia, assembly GCF_035770615.1. Classification (NCBI taxonomy): domain Eukaryota; kingdom Metazoa; phylum Chordata; class Aves; order Passeriformes; family Passerellidae; genus Melospiza; species Melospiza melodia. The sequence continues at coordinate 393,833 of NC_086223.1, forward strand.
GGGCGGCGCTGGCTCTGTCCCTGCAGTGTCCCTGTCCCCATGTCCCCGTGTCCCCACACAGACTGGCTGCTGGACCGGCGGCACTGCGGGCGGCGCTGGCCCGCGCAGGTGGCGCAGGTGCGGGAGCGGATCCGGGCGGCGCTGCAGGACATGCCCGAGCACCCCGAGATCCGAGAGCTGCTCCAGGGCTCCTGTCAGTGCTCCGGGACTTGGGGGTTTGGGGTCGGGGTTTGGGGCTTTGGGGCTTTGGGGTTTGGGGGTTTGGAAATTGGGGTCTGGGATCTACGTTTGGGAACTGAGGGTTTGGGGGTTTGGGATTTTGGGGTTTGGGATTTGGGGTCTGGGGTTTGGAGATTGGGAGTTTGGGGTTTGGGGGTTTGGGGGTTTGGGATGGGGGTTTGGCATTTGGGGATTTTGGATTTGGGCTTTGGGCACGGATCTCCCCCCACCCTGCAGAGCCAGGATTTGGGGTGGGAGGGTTGTTCACAAAGGGGCGGTGGTGGCAGCTCAAGAACCCCCCAAAACCTCCTGGGGTTCCCCTAAAACCTCCTGGGGATCCCCCAAAGCCCCCCAGGGGATCCCCCAAAGCCCCCAGGGATCCCCCAAAGCCCCCCTGACCCCATTGTTCCCCCCAGACCTGCACTATTTCCACTGCCTGCGCATCGTGGAGATCCTCAAGGGCACCGAGGCCTCCACCAAGAACCTCTTTGGGCGCTACTCGTCCCAGAGGATGAAGGTGGGAGCACCCTCCTCCTCCTCCTCCTCCTCCTCCTCCTCATTCTCTTCCTCATCCTCCTCACCCTCGTGTCCTTCCCCAGGACTGGCAGGAGATCGTGTCCCTCTATGAGAAGGACAACGCCTACCTGGGTGAGAGGGGATGGGAATAACGGGAAAAACGGGAATAATGGCAGTGGGAATCATGGGAATAATGGGAATGGGAATTCCCCGAGGTGTCCCAAAGAACCCCTTGGGTGGGTGGAATTCAGTCCCCAAACTGGGGTGGGAAAGGATGGGATTTGTGGGAAAGCCAAATCACAGTGGGATTTAAAGGGGAATTCGGTCCCCAAACCGGGATGGGATGGGATGGGATGGGATGGGATGGGATGGGATGGGATGGGATGGGATGGGATTTAAAAGTGAATTGAGCCCCCAGACTGGGGTGGGATGGGATTTAAAGGTGAATTCAGTGCCCAAACTGGGATGGGATTTAAAGGGGAATTCAGCCCCAAACCGGGATGGGATGGGACGGGACGGGACGGGACGAGACGAGATGAGATGAGATGGGATTTAAAGGTGAATTCAGCCCCAAACCAGGACAGGATTTAAAGCTGAATTCAGCCCCAAACCAGGACAGGATTTTAAGCTGAATTCAGCCCCAAACCAGGACAGGATTTAGAGCTGAATTCAGCCCCAAACCAGCACGGCACAGAACCCAAAGCCCGGGGTCCATGGGGACACCCAGTCCCAGCGGGAGGAGCCCCCGGGGTGACGCCGGGCGCCCCCCGAGCCCCGGGGTGACCCCCTGTGCCCCCAGCCGAGCTCTCCAGCCTGCTGGGGCGCAGCATCAGCTACGAGCTGCCGGCAATGCGGAGGCAGCGGGCCCGGTGGCTGCAGGCGCAGCAGGAGCTGGCGCGGCGCGAGGACGAGTGCCAGGCGCGGGCAGGGGAGCTCCGCGAGCGCTTCCTGGGCTCCTGCCGCCAGTACGGCATCGCCGTGAGTGCCGGGGCACCCTGGAACCGGCTGGGGATGGCCCCAAATGAGCCCCACAGTAACCCCGGGGGGAGCTTGGAACGGGCTGGGAATGGCCAAGGCAGAGCCTGAAACAGGCTTGGACAGTACGGCATCATCGAGGGAGCCTGAAATGGGAATGGCCCCCAATGAGCCCCAAAATAACGCTGGGGAGAGCCTGAAACGGGCTGGGAATGGCCCTGAACAGAGGCTGAAACGGGCCTGGACAGTACGGCATCGCTCTGAGTCTGAAATGGGCCTGAAATAACCCAAAATGAGCCCCAAAGTAAGCCCGAGCAGAGCCTGAAATGGGGCTGGGAATGGCCCCAGATAGAGCCTGAAACAGGCCTGGATGGTATGGCATTGCCATGAATGCCATGGGAACCACCGGGGGGAATCTGAAACGGGCTGGGAATGGCCCCAGATGAGCCAGAAAATAACCCCAGAGAGAGCCTGAAGTGGGCTGGGAATGGCCCCAGAGCCAGCCCAATACGGGCTGAGAATAGCCCCAAACAGAGCCTGAAACAGGCTTGAAACAGCCCCAAATAGGGCTGGAGTAACCCCAAAATGGGCCCCAGAATAACCCCTGAACAGAGCCTAAAACAGACCGTAAGTGTCCCCTCAGTGCCCCCAGAATGTCCCCCAGCGTCCCCCCTCGGTGTCCCCAGCACGTCCCCAGTGTCCCCTCGGTGTCCCCAGGGCGAGGACGTGCGCCGGGAGCTGCTGGCCCAGGTGCAGGCGCTGCCGTCGCTGCTGTCCCGCGTTGGGGACGGCGCCAGCGCCCTCGGGGACGCCATCGAGCTGTACCAGGCCTGCGTGGGCTTCGTGTGCGACAGGTGGGGACAGCCCTGACACCCCAAAATCATCCCCGAACCAGCCCCAAAACATCCCCCAGCTACCCTAAAACAGCCCCGGCTCCCCAAAGTGCCCCACAACGGCTCCTGGTCCCTCCGAACCCCGGCACTGCGGGTGCTGAGGTGTCCCCAGCCCTAATGTCCCCACTCCTATGTCCCCATGCCCGATGCCATCTCCAATGCTGTCCCCATGCTCCCTGTCCCCATGTCCTCGGTGATGTTCCCATGTCCCCACTGCTGTCTCCATCCCCAATGCTCTCCCCATGTCCCTGTCCCTGTCCCAGCCCCGGTGCAGAGGCGGAGGCGCTGCCGCTGCTCCAGCACGTGGTGTCCCCATGTCCCCATGTCCCGGTGCCATCCCCATGTCCCTGTCCCTGTGTCCCAGCCCTGGTGCGGAGGCGGAGGCGCTGCCGCTGCTCTGGCATGTGGTGTCCCCGTGTCCCCCATGTCCCCCTGTCCCTGTGCCATCCCCATGTCCCTGTCCCTGTCCCAACCCCAATGCAGAGGCGGAGGCGCTGCCGCTGCTCTGGCACACGGTGTCCCCGTGTCCCCCATGTCCCCTTGTCCCGGTGCCATCCCCATGTCCCCGTGTCCCCCATGTCCCCATGTCCCGGTGCCATCCCCATGTCCCTGTCCCTGTGTCCCAGCCCTGGTGCGGAGGCGGAGGCACTGCCGCTGCTCTGGCATGTGGTGTCCCCGTGTCCCCCATGTCCCCCTGTCCCTGTGCCATCCCCATGTCCCCGTGTCCCAGCCCCGGTGCGGAGGCGCTGCCGCTGCTCCGGCACGTGGTGGCCCACGGGAACTCGTCCGTGTTCCGCTGGCGCACGGGGCAGGAGCCGCTGCGGCTGGAGCGGCCCGAGGCGGCCCCGCAGGCACCGGAGCCGCCCCCGCAGGACACGGTGCGTGCTGGCAGGGGCACCGGGACACGAGGGGACACGGGGGGACGTGGGGGGACACAGGGGGACAGGGGGACATGGGGGACACGGGGACAGCCCTGGCACTGCTGGGCGTGTTTGGGGCTGGGCTGTGCCTCACAGGGTTTGGGGTTTGGGGGTTTGGGGTTTGGGGGTTTGGGGTTTGGGGTCGGGCCATGCCTCAGGGGTTTGGGTTTGGGGATTTGGGATTTGGGGGTTTGGGGGTTTGGAGTGGGGCCGTGTCTCAGGGGGTTTGGGTTTGGGGTTTGGGGGTTTGGGGGTTTGGGGTCGGGCCGTGCCTCAGGGGGTTTGGGGGTTTGGGGTTTGGGGGTTTGGGGTTGGGCCGTGCCTCAGGGGGTTTGGGGTCTTTCCCACAGATCGATTGGGGGGATTTCCCCACGGAGCCGCCCCAGGGCGGGGACATCGACTGGGGCATCACGGTGGAGCCCAGCGCCCAGGTGGGTGACGTCCCTGTGTCCCCAGACCCTCCCATGTCACCCTTTGTCACCTCTCATTCATCAGGAGGATGGTGGCATTGACTGGGGCAATGTCCCTGTGTCCCCCTGTGTCACCCTTTGTCACCTTTCCTCCCTCAGGGGGATGGTGGCATTGACTGGGGCAATGTCCCTGTGTCCCCAAACCCACCTAATGTCACCCGTTGCTCCCCAGGGGGAGGATGGCATCGACTGGGGCGATGGAGAGAAGGGACAGGAGGGGACAATCACTGTAGAGCTCAGTGCCCAGGTGGGTGACATCCCTGTGTCCCCAGACCTCCCCTGTGTCACCTTTCCTCCCTCAGGGGGATGGTGGCATTGATTGGGGCGATGTCCCTGTGTCCCCAAATCCCCCTTTGTCACCCTTTGTTCCCCAGGGGGAGGATGGCATTGACTGGGGTGACGGAGAGAAGGGGACAATCACAGCAGAGCCCCAGGTTTGTGACACCCCCATGGCCAGGGGAGTGTCCCCTGTGTCCCCACATCCCCCTGATGTCCCCTTTGTCACTCTTTGTCACTCACCCTTTGTTCCCCAGGGGGACGGTGGCATCGACTGGGGTGACACAGGGGGACAGGAGGGGACGATCACGGTGGTGGAGGCTGGAACGGAGGGTGAGCAGGGCTGGGGGGCACAGGCAGCTCCCAAATCCCCCCAAATTCCCCAAAATCCCCCCAAATTCCCCATTCCCAGTGCCCCTGGAACCCCCAGAGGGGTTTGGGATTGGGCAGGGAGTGGGGTTTGGGTGCTGGGCAGGGATTTTGGGTTCTGGGCGGGGATTTTGGGTTCTGGGCGGGGATTTTGGGTTCTGGGCAGTGTATTTGGGTTCTGGGCAGGGTTTTTGGGTTCTGGTCAGGGTTTTTGGGTGCTGGGCAGGGTTTCTGGGTTCTGGGCAGTGTGTTTGGGTTCTGGGCAGGGTTTTTGGATGCTGGGCAGGGATTTCGGGTTCCGGGCAGGGATTTTGGGGTGAAGCTGAGCAGGCTTTGGGGGTCCCACCCCGCCGCAGCCCCCGAGGGCGTTGCCCGTGGCTCGGACGCGCTGACCCTGCTGGAGAACCCCGAGACTCGGAACCAGTTCATCGACGAGCTCATGGAGGTGGGCACCGGGGACACCTGTGTGGGCCTGGGGGTGGTGTCCCCGTGGGTGTCCCCGTGGGTGTCCCCGACCCTGTCCCCGTTGCTGTCCCGCAGCTGGAGCTGTTCCTGGCGCAGCGGCTGCTGGAGCTCGAGGACGCGGCGCCGGACGTGGTGGCCCTGAGCCAGTTCCAGGCGGCGCCGGCCGTGCTGCAGGGCCAGAGCCCCGAGCGCCTGCGGGCCCAGCTGGCCACGGCCCGGGAGCTGCTGGGGCAGCTGTGCTCGCGCAGCGTGCAGCACCTCTGCATGATCCTCGCCTCGCCCAGGTGCCTGCCCGACCCGAAACAGACCCTAAAATAGCCACAAAACAGGCCCCAAACTGCCCCAAAACAGACCCTAAAACAATCCTAAACCAGCCCCTAAAATAATCCTAAAACAGCCCCTAAAAGAGCCCTAAAGAAGCCCCCAAAACAGACCCTAAATAGCCCCCAACCAGCCCCTAAAATAGCCCCCAACCAGCCCCTAAAATAATTCCTAAAATAACCCTAAAGAAGCCCCCAAAACACCCCTAAATAGCCCTAACCCGGCCCTTAACCAGGGGTGCCCTGCAATGTGTCCTCGCTGTCCCCGTCCCCTGTCCTGCAGTGGGACCCCTCTGTCCCCACTGTCCCCAGACCATGCCGTGTGTCCCCTCCACCCCTGTCCTGCAGTGTGTCCCCACTGTCCCTGCTGTCTCCAGATGATGCAGTGTGACCCTACTGTCCCTCCCGTGTCCTGCAGCGTGACCCCTCTGTCCCCTCTGCCCGTGTCCCCAAGCCGTGCTGTGTGACCCTGTGTCCCTGTCCCCGCTGTCCCCCTGTCCCCAGGTACGTGGAGCGCGTCGCGGCCCTGCTGCGGCAGCAGAGTCTCCAGGCCGAGCTGCTGCTGATCCCGCTGTCCCTGCTGTCCCCATGTCCCCGCTGTCCCTGTCCCTGTCCCCATAACCCCTCTGTCCCTCTGTCCCCCTGTCCCCAGGTACGTGGAGCGCGTCACGGCCCTGCTGCGGCAGCAGAGTCTCCAGGCCGAGCTGCTGCTGGCCAAGCGGGAGGCGCTGGGGCGGCGGCGCCGCCAGGCCCTGGCCGAGCAGGGAGCGCTGGAGCCGCGGCTGCAGCAGCTGCAGGAGAGAGCCAGGGAGCTGCAGAGGCTGGTGAGGGACGGGGGGCACACCGGGGACCCCCCCTGAGCCCTGGGAACCCCCTGGGAGCACCCCCTGATCCCCCCCCCGGCGCCGTTGCAGATCGAGGCCGACATCTCCAAACGCTACGGGGGGCGCCCGGTGAACCTGATGGGCGTCAACGTGTGACACCTGAGAGACACCTGCCTGTGACACCTGGGGGACATCAGCCTGAGACCCCCAAGGGACACCAGCCTGTGACCCCTGATCAGCCCGAAACCCCTGAAGGACACGGAGGGGGTCCCTCCCAGCCCCTCGGCCCACCCGGGGGTGCTTTGGGATTTGGGGGTGTTGGTGAATAAACCCAAATTTGTGTCACATCGGGGGAGAGGAGTGTGTGTCACCGAGAGGGATGGGCACGGGGACAGGGGACAAGGGACAGGGGACAGGGGGTGCGGCCCTGGGGGTCTGTCCGCCATGGCGGGACCATGTGGGGCACAGAGAGCCCCGTCTGCTCAGGAATTTGGGGGTCCCGGTGCCATGGGAGCGGATTTGGGGCTCTGGGGTCCCAGCCCAGCTCCAGCTCTTGCTCCTCACTCTCCTGTCCCTGTCCCCAAACCCATCCCTGTCCCTGTCCCCTGTCCCTGTCCCCAAACACATCCCTGTCCCTGTCCCTGTCCCCGCTCGCTGACAGCCGGGCTCCGGGAGCCCCTCATTACCGCGCTCCCGGTGATTAACGGCCTCATTAATTACCCGCCGCCTGTCACGGAGCCGCGGAGGGTCCCCGGCGGGGATGGAGGGGCCGGCAGTGTCCCCTTGTCCCCTGTCCCCGGCCGTGTCCCCTCCCCCGGCCCGGCTGCCGCTCGCTCTCCCCGCCGGGGAGGGTTTAATTACCAATTAATGTCGCTCCATCTGTCCCGCCCTGTCCCCATCAACGCCGAGACCCCCCCGCCAGCTGGGGGCGGCTCTGCTGCCCCTCCCGCTGTCCCCAAATGTCCCCAAATGTCCCCAAATGTCCCCGCGGCCACCCCGGCCCCGCCTGTCCTGTGCGCTCCCCATCCGTCCCTGCGTCCCTCCAGCTCTCCTGGCATTGTTTCCCACATCCCTCTGTCCATCCCTCTGTCCATCCCTCTGTCCATCCCCCTCCCCATCCCTCCGTCCATCCCTCTGTCCATCCTGTGGACGGGAAGGGAGTCAGGGAACAGCCGAGGCACCAGAGAGGGGAAACCTTCGGGGTCATTTTTGGGGGGCTCACCCCGCCATGGGTGTGATGAGCTGGGGAGGCTCAGCCTGAGCATTTCTGTGGGGGGACCCCAAAACTCTCCTGCCCTGTTTTGTGACCGCTGTTCCCCCCAAACCGGGGTGCTGCGGGGTGCTGCGGGGTGCTGTAGGGTGCTGCGGGGTGCTGTGCAATGTTTGGGGTGTTTTGGGGTCGCTGTCCCCCCGCCCTGTCCCCCCCGCTCAGCCCCTCTGTCGCCGGCAGCGCTGCCTTTGTCCCCGTGTCACCCGGGGGACACCAGCTGTCACCGCCGGGGCCTTCGCGCTCCTCCTCCTCCTCCTCCTGCTGCCCCTCTTTGTTCTCGGGCTGCGGAGGGAGGGGGTACACCCGAGGGGACACAGAGGGGACACAGAGCCCCCCAGGGATGGGGACACCCCCAAAACGGGGGCAGGGCGGGGTTTGGGGGGCGCTTCGTGCCGCCACCCCCGGCTGGTGGTGCCGCTTTGGGGGTCCCCAGGGTGTGCATGGGGGGTGCCCGGGTTTGGGGTGTCCCGGGGGAACCCCCTGTGATTGAGGGGGGGCGCTACAACAGGGGGGTCCCCAAGAGGGGACGGGGGTTATTCGGGGCAGAGTTTTGGGGTGTCCCGAAGGGGGCGGTCCCGGTTCGGAGGATGAGGGCGGGGTTTGGGGGGTCAGGAAGGGGTCCCGGAGTGGGGGTCCCTGTTTGGGAGATGAGGACAGGGTCCCGAAGGAAGAGGTCCCGCTTTGGGGGGGATCAGGGAGGGGCGGTCCCGGTTTGAGGGCTCAGGGCGGGGTCTCAGAGGGGCGGTCCCGGTTTGGGGGGGCTCAGGGCGGGGTCTCAGAGGGGTGGTCCCGGTTTGAGGGCTCAGGGCGGGGTCTCAGAGGGGCGGTCCCGGTTTGGGGGGTCAGGGCGGGGTCAGAGAGGGGCGGTCCCGGTTTGGGGGCTCAGGGCGGGGTCTCAGAGGGGCGGTCCCGGTTTGGGGGGGTCAGGGCGGGGTCTCAAAGGGGCGGTCCCGGTTTGGGGGCTCAGGGCGGGGTCTCAGAGGGGCGGTCCCGGTTTGGGGGGTCAGGGCGGGGTCTCAGAGGGGCGGTCCCGGTTTGGGGGGGTCAGGGCGGGGTCTCAGAGGGGCGGTCCCGGTTTGGGGGGTCAGGGCGGGGTCTCAGAGGGGCGGTCCCGGTTTGGGGAGCTCAGGGCGGGGTCTCAGAGGGGCGGTCCCGGTTTGGGGGGGTCAGGGCGGGGTCTCAGAGGGGCGGTCCCGGTTTGGGGGGGTCAGGGCGGGGTCTCAGAGGGGCGGTCCCGGTTGGGGGGGTCAGGGCGGGGCCCCGCGCGCAGCCGCAGAGCCGCCGGCAGGTGGCGCTGCAGGACAGCGGATGCGCGACACGGGGCGGGGCGCGATGGGCGGAGTCACTGCGTGATGGGCGTGGCTGTTTTCCTTATAAGGATAATGTGTGCTGTAATGGGCGGTGCTATGCAAATGAGGCGCGGTGTCGCAAGGCGCATTGGGAAAGAGGCGCGCTGGGGCCGCCGCCTCGGGGGGAGCGGGGGCGGATTTTGGGGTCCCAGGGATGGATTTTGGGGTCCCACGGGGGCGTGATGTGCCCGGCACAGGCTGTGCCAGCCTGGGGGGCTCTGTAGGATTGGGGTTACCCGGAAATGAGGCAAAACCGAGGTGGGGGTCCCCAAAAAGGTGGTGACCCCAGTGTGGGGTGCCCTTAGGGTAGTTGTCCCAAGCCTGGGCGGGGGTCTGTAGGAATATCCAGAACATTCAACAAAAAAACCCCATAAATATCCCAAAACCCCACCCCGACACTGGATTAGGCAGGAAAATCTTTAATTGTGGCTGGATGCAGCTGGGAAGGACAAACTTCATTAGTGCCTAATTAATCCCTGGGTGTAATCAAGGCTGGGGGCGGAGCCCGGGCCTGGGAAGGGGCTCCTGGCTCCATCCCAAGCAATCCCAAGCCCTGCTCCCGTTCCCTGAGCGCTCCCAGTCTGGAATGTTCCAGTGACTCACCCCAACCCTCCCTTGTTTGCTTTCATTTTGGGGTGGAGCGTTTTCCTGCAGGAGAAACAACGGGGAAGGGGCTCTTGGATTCGGGGCATCCCGGATTTGGGGGTCCCAAATAACCCCAGCCCCTGTTCCCATTCCCTGAGCCTTCCCAGCCTGGCATTTTCTGGACACTCGCCCGAATTTTCTCTTGTTTGGGAAGATTTTCCGTTTTATTTTTGGGGCTGGGGCATTTCCCTGGAGGGGCAATAGTGGGGAAGGGGCTCCGTGCCCCCCTCCAGTGGCACGAGGCGGGCACGGGGCCAGGGCCAGCTGTCCCCAAATAGCCCTGGGGACACCAAAAATAACCCGGAGAGGCTCAGCCCAGCTCGGGTTCCCAGCTGGGAACTGGCATGGGAGGGGTTTGGGGGGCTGCCAGACACCCACTGTTCCCTTTCGGGGGGATTTAGGGTGGGCAACACCCCCAAAATCCAACCCAGGGGGATTTAGGGTGGGCAACACCCCCAAAATCCAAAGCCGGGAGGGTTTAGGGTGGGCAACAACCCCAAATCCTCATCCTATGGGGGGTTTAGGGTGGAAAACACCCCAAAATCCAATCCAGGGAGGGTTTGGGGAGGACATGACCCAAAATCTCCGGGATCCGGGCACTTCCAGCCCCTCAAACACCTTCTCTTGTCTCCCTGGGCTCACCCCTGGGCCTCTGCAGGTTTGGGGGGGGCACAAACAGCCTGGAAACCCCGGGATAACCCGGCCAGCCTCACCCCGTCGGATCCCACACCACTTTTTCCACGCTATTTGTTTTTTCCCCGGGATGAAGCAGCGTCTGTGGCATGCTGTCTGTCCCGGCGGGTTTCTGGGGCAGGGCAGGGGTGGCTGGGACGGGCAAGAATGGCAGGATCGGGATGGGGATCGGGGTGGTGCTGCCCCAGCCGCCCACCTGCCCCGCTGGCACCGGTCTGGGCAGGAACGGGGCACAGGGATGGGCGGGGATCCCACAGGGATCTGTGTGAGAAGGGGAAAAAGGGCAGGAATCCCACACAGATCCATGTGGGAAGGGGAAAAGGGTCAGGGATCCCAAATGGAGCAGGGATGGGCAGGAATCCCACAGGAATCCCTGTGGGAAGGGCAAGAATCCCACAGGGAACAGGGAAGGGCAGGAATCCCACACAGATCCATGTGGGAAGGGGAGAACAGGCAGGAATCCCACACAGATCCATGGGGAAGGGGTAGAACGGGCAGAAATCCCACAGGGAGCAGGGATGGGCAGGAATCCCACACGGATCGATGTGGGAAGGGCAGGAATCCCACACGGATCCATGCAGGCAGGGGTGAGTGACCCGCTCCGGCTCTGAACCCTGCCCCGCGGCTGATGTTTAATTGGGTTACGGGGTTTCACGCTGGCTTAGGGGTTGATGACCCTGGAAGGGAAAGGGAGGGCCAGGGCGTGATGCCAGCGGCACTTTTCCACCTTTTTTCACACAGATCCCGGCCCGGAGCAGATTTTTGGGCAGCCGAGGTGGTTGGGAAGGGCCTCAGCCTGGCCCTCGCCTGCTGACACCCAGCAGTCACTAACACCGGGGCTGTGACCCCCAGATGTCCCTGCATGCCCGAGGCCTGGGGGCGCTCCCGAGGGGAACAAGGCTGAGGAGCGGCCTCGGGAGCGGCTCCGGGCGCGGTGCGGACCCCGCCGGGGGTGCGGCCCCCTCAGGCCCCGCCATGGCGGCCTCGCCCCGCTCAGGGCCCGGGCCGCCCGTTGCCGTGGCAACCGCTGCGGGGCGCTGAAGGGGCGGTGCCTCCGCCCCGCAGCCATTGGTGCGCGCCGCTGCCACTCAAGCGCGCGAATCCCGCGCGTCCTCTCATTGGTTTCTGCCGCTGTCACTCAGTAAGGGTTTTGCGCGCCATTGGGTGGGTATGCTGTCAATCAATCACAGAGCGGGGACAGCTCCTCTTGTCAGTTTCTCATTTCCCATTGGCTTGGCAGCGCCGAGCGCGAGGGCCGCCCGCGCCTCCTCGTATATCCATTGGTCAGCTCGCTTGGCAATCAAAGCGGCGCGGGGGAGGCGGGAGGAACTCTCCGCCGCCCGCTTCCCATTGGCCCGAGCCTCGCTCCCGCCTGCCCTCGGCTGGCGGTGATTGGCGGCGGCGCCGCGCGAGGCGGGCGGGGGGGGCGGTTGGGCCGGGGCGGGGAACGGGAGCGGCGGCGGCGGCGGGGCTGGAGCGGCGGCGGAGCCCGGCGGGTACCGACGGGGGCGGAATCTGTGGCGGCGGAGGGTGCGGGGAGGCGGTGGCGGCGTGCGGGTGGCGGCGGCGGCGGCGGCGGCGCGCGTGGGGCGGGGCGGGGCGGGCGGCGCCGAGGGGGACGGCGAGGCCGCGGGAGCGCGCGCGCGGGTGGGGCGGGGTCACGTGGCCGCGCCGGAGGGGGGGTGAGGTCACGTGGGGCCTTAAAGGGCCCCGGGAACGGGGAGCGCACGTGGGGCCCACGGCGACCCCCAAAACCGGGAATCCCCCCCAAAAACCGGGAAACCCCCCCGAAACCGGGCACCCCCCACGCTCGGGATCCCCGGCCCAGCGCTCCGCTCCGCGGGAGCCGCCCCGGCGCGCTGGGGGCGGCGCGGGGCGGGCCCGGGAGCGGGGCCGGTGCTCCATGGAACAGCCCCGGCCCGGCCGGAGCCGCGCCGAGCAGGGACGGGGAACCGGATTCCTCCGGGCCGCGGGAAGCTGACGCGCCGGCCTAAGAATAGCGCGGGCCGGGGCTGCGGCCGGAGGTAACGCGGCCGGGGCGGCGGGAGCGCGATCGCGGTGAAACCCCCGGGAGCGGCGGGGGAAGGCGCGGTGCCGGCAGGGTGGAGCCCCGGTGCCACCGCGTTTGCTCTCTGGTTACATTGCAGCTGCTGATGAAATCGCAGCCGCCAGCGTTGGAGTCTTTGGACCTTCCCATGCTCGGGACCTTTGACTCATAAGAGGCTCCTGCGGAGGAGGAGGAGGAGAGGAGAGGAAGGAGAGGCAGGAGGAGGGAGCAGAGCCCGGTCCGGAGCGGGGCAGCTGCGGGGGCACACACAGCGGCGCTGCATGAGGAGTTTTCGGACAGTAAGTCACACGGATCGCGGAATTCCGCGGGATAAAAACGAAAGGGAAGGCGAGGGTGGAGCTGCCGGCGAGAGTTCCCGGCTTTGAACTTTGGTTTTCTCCGGTTCTGCACGCACCAATTTCCTGCCTTTTCAGAGCAAAACCAAACTAAAAACCTTCTGAGCGTTCTTTAAACTTTCCTCCTGGCTTTCAGCTCTGCCCTGAAGGGCAGAAATGATTGTTTGAAAGTGGGGCAGAGCAGAGCCAAACCCACCCAACCTGTTGGGTGTTGTGTGTGGAGGCTTCGCCCTCTGCCAGCTCCTCGCTGTCCATCCCCAACCTCAACCCTTGTTTGTTTTTAGTTATTATTTATTTAATTTAAATTTTCCCCGCACCAGAGATGCTCTCCCTGAAGAAATAGCTCCTCGCTGCCCATCCCCAACCTCAACCCTTGTTTGTTTTTAACTTTTATTTATTTATTTTTAATTTTCCCTGCCCCAGAGATGCTCTCCCTGAAGAAATGTCCATCCCCACCCTCAACCCTTGTTTGGTTTTAACTTTTATTTATTTATGTTTTAATTTTTCCCGCCCCAGAGATGCTCTCCCTGAAGAAATGTCCATCCCCACCCTCAACCCTTGTTTGGTTTTAACTTTTATTTATTTTTTTCCTCACTTTCCCCGCCGCAGAGATGCTCTCCCTGAAGAAGTACTTCACGGAGGGGCTGATCCAGTTCACCATCCTGCTGAGCCTGGTCGGGGTGCGCGTGGACGTGGACAGCTACCTGAGCTCGCAGCTGCCGCCGCTGCGCGAGATCATCCTGGGCCCCAGCTCGGCGTACGCGCAGACCCAGTTCCACCAGCTGCAGAACACGCTGCACGGCTATGGCGTCCACCCCAAGAGCGTCGAGCTCGACTCCTTCTTCTCGGCGCGCCGCCTGCTGAGCCAGGTGCGCGCCCTGGACCGGCTGCGGGTGCCCAGCACCGAGCTCAGCGCCTGGCTGGTGCACCGCGAGCCCGAGGCGCCCCAGGACGGCGGCGGCGGCGCCGACCGCGACGCCGGGGCCGAGCAGGGCTTTGGGGACGAGCTGGAGGACCTGGGAGCCGTGGCGGCGCCCGCCAACGGGGACCTCACCAAGGAGGTAGGGAACGGCGGGTTTGGGGCCGGTTTGGGGTGGGTTTGGGTGGTGTTGGCGCGTTTGGCGCCCGGGGATGGCGCAATCCGGGAGCTGGGCCGGGTTTCAGCGCTCCCGGGGTGATTTTCCCTTTTTGTCGGCTCCGCTCTGGCTGCAGAGCGGCAGTGAAAGGAGGGGGAAGGAGCCAGGGCCCCTCGTGACCCTGGCGATTGGGAAAGCGAGCGGCCCGGCTGGGGAATAAACAGGGCTGTTGGGAAAGAGCCTGGCCCAGGTGTGGAGCAGGTGTTGGGTTGCTGGGCTGGAGCCTGGCCAGGAGCCTGCTCCTCCTCCCGCCGTGTTCCTCCCCGGGAGCCTGCTCCTCCCTCCTCCGTGTTCTTCCCCAGAATTCAGTTCCTCCCTCAGTTTACCTCCCCAGAATTCATTTTCTCACTCAGTTTTCGTCCCCAGAATTCAGTTCCTCCCTCAGTTTTCTTCCCCAAAATTCAGTTCCTCCCTCAGTTTCCCACCCTAAAATCCAGTTCCTTGCTCGCTTTCCCTCCCCAGAATTCCTTTCCTCACTCAGTTTTCCTCCCCAGAATTCCTTTTCTCACCCAGTTTTCTTCCCTGAAATTCAGTTCCACATTCAGTATTCCTTCCCAACATTCATTTCCTCACTCGGTTTTCCTCCCCAGGATTCCATTCTTCACTCAATTTTCGCCCCAGGAGCCTGTTCCTCACTCAGTTTTCTTCCCCAAAATTCAGTTCCTCGCTCACTTTTCCTCCCCAGGATTCCTTTCCTTGCTCAGTTTCCCTCCCCATCCGTGTGGGCAGAGCTGGGCTGGGCTGGGTTTGGTTTTCTTGCTCTCCCTGACCTTTGGGAGGGCTGGGATGCGATTCCAGGCCCCGGGAGCTGCTGCCGTGGTTGTGGCAGGGCTGCCTCGGTCACGGCACAGCCCGGCTTCCATGGGAGCTGATCCACGGGTCCTGCCAGGATTGTGGAATGGGGCTGTCAGTGCGGATCCACGGCCTTGGGTCCTGCCAGGATTGTGGAATGGGGCTGTCAGTGCTGATCCACGGCCTTGGGTCCTGCCAGGGTCAGGGAATTGGGGTGTCAGGGGTGGTTCCATGGCCTTGGGTCCTTTCAGGTCTATGGAATTGGGGTGTCAGGGGTGGTTCCATGGCCTTGGGTCCTTTCGGGTCTATGGAATTGAGGTGTCAGTGGTGATCCGTGGCCTTGGGTCCTTCCAGGGCTGTGAAATGGGGGTCTCAGTGGGGTTCCATGTCCCCAGGTCTATGGAATTGAGGTGTCAGGGGTGGTTCCATGGCCTTGGGTCCTTTCAGGTCTATGGAATGGGGATGTCAGTGGTGATCCATGTCCCCAGGTCCTTCCAGCAGGGCTCTGCCCTCCCAGCCGGGCACGGGCAGCCGCTGGCACGGGCTGCAGCAGGGATTGGGATCGGGATTGGGATCGGGATGGGGGTCGGGCTGTGGGAGCAGCCGTGAGGGGAGCGCTGCAGAAGCGATGGAGCCGGCCCCGGCACTGTCATCCCGATTTCCCTGCCCGTTCCCCGGGGGCAAACCCCGCTCTGGGCCGGCAGCAGCGACCCTGGAGGTGCCAGAGGGACGCGAGGCCGAGCATCCCCCTGTGCTGCTCCCGGGCATTCCTCGGGAGGCCATTCCCGGCCTCGGGAATAATGGCACCGGGCGGATCCTTGGGCAAGGTCACTCCTGGGAGGCTCCGCCGCCCTTCCCCAGCTGGGGATTCCTGGCCCCGAGGAGCTCTCGGCAGGGAAGGCAGGGGCAGATTTTGGGCAATTTGGGCACACAGAAGCCGGAGCTGCCGTTTGCAGAGGCCTCCAGGGGCCTGGCCGTGCTGGGAGTGGAACCCGGGCTGGGAGTCAGGGAGGGGTGGGTGGGGAGATCCCGGCCCTTCCCGCATCCCTGCTCATCCTCGGCGCTCTGCTTTCCTCGATTTCCCCCCGATCCCTGCTTTTCCCGCATCCCTGCGTGTTCTCAAGGCTCTGTTTCCCGTTATTTCCCCCAAAACCGTGCCGGACATGATCTCTGCTCATCCTCAGGGCTCTGCTTTCCTTGATTTCCCCCCGATCCCGGCTTTTCCTCCATCCCCATCTCTCTCAAGGCTGTTCTCCATGATTCCCCCCCAGTCCCAGTTTCCCCCCATCCCTGTCCCTCCCGGCTTTGTTTTCCATCATTTCCCCCCCGATCCCGGATTCCCCCCATGCCCGGCTCCGTTTTCCGCGGTTCCCGAGCGCTGCGGGCCGGGAGCGGCGGCGGCCCCGGGCGATCCCGTCTGGCTCCCGCGTCCCTCCCGGGCCCTCCCGCGCCCTCCGCCCCCGGTTCCGTTGCGGGGCAGTTCCGGGGGGCGATTCCCCGGCCCGGCTCCCCCGGGGCAGCCGCGGCTTTTGGGTTTTCCCCCCGGGGTATTCCCGGTATCCCCGGGCGGGCCCCGGGCTGCGGATGGCTCCGGGGCCCGGCCTGGAAATTGGAAATTTTTCCATGACTTTTGCTGGGTTGTGCGCGGGCCGGGCGCGACCTTGCCGGGGGAACACGGGCGATATAAATAATTTTGGGAAGAGCTGGAGCTCGCTCCGGGAATGCTGTGCGGGATTTTTTTTTTTCTCTTTTTTTTTTTTTTTTTTTTTTTTTTTCCTTTTTGGGCGTTGCAGCACCCGGAGAGCGGGCGGGGCGGGAGGGGAATTATGAAATCCTCCTGATTTTTATCCCACGGATAAAAAAATGCCCGTTTTGAGCCGGGGCTAAAGACAAAGCTGGGATTAAATCCCGGCGCTTCCCTCTGCAGCATTGGGGGTGGGGAGGGCGGCGGAGGCGCCGTGCCCGGGGCCGTTTCTACAACACGAGGATAAAAATACGTGGGGCATGTGATGAGCTGCGGGGGCTCCGCGCCGTCCCCCCCGCCCCGCCCGCCCGGGGGATCTCCTTACACTTGGCCGCGGTTACCGGGGCCGGGCGTGCCCGGGCCGAGGAGCCCCGGGGCAGGAGGGGCGGGGGTCGCGCCGTGCGGGCCGGGCTGTCCCGGGGCCGGGCCAAGGTGACCCCGGGCAGTGCGGGCTCCGGGCCGGGGGTCCCGGCGTTCCCCGCCCCCATTCCCATTCCCCATTCCCGGTGCGGCGCGGGCGGGGCCGGGGGGGGGGGGGGAGCGGCCTCGCTGCGCCAGGGCGGGGGCG
The DNA here is from genome assembly GCF_035770615.1 of Melospiza melodia melodia. Taxonomy (NCBI): domain Eukaryota; kingdom Metazoa; phylum Chordata; class Aves; order Passeriformes; family Passerellidae; genus Melospiza; species Melospiza melodia. The sequence goes on from NC_086223.1 coordinate 410,680, forward strand.
CGGCCCGGTGGGCGCCCCGCGGGCGCTGATTGGCTGAGCGGGCGGCCCCCGCCGGCGCCGATTGGTCAGGGCGGCGGCCCCCGTTAGCGCTGATTGGTCGCGGCCACCGCCCGGGGCGGGGCGGGGCCATCGGCGGAGGAGGCGTGGTCCGGGAGCGCCGCATCCCGGCAGGGAGGGGGCGTGGCCTGGCGGAGGGGGCGGGGCTTGGCGGCCGCCGCAGCCGGGAACGGCGGGGGGAGGGTGGGGGGGGGGCGGCCCCGCCGAGCCCCTCCCGGTCCCTCCCGAGCCCCTCCCGGCCCCGCCGAGCCCCTCCCGGCCCCGCCGCCCGCCCGGGGCCGCCGCCGCAGCCACAGCAGCATCCTCCGCACCGGGGGCGGGGGCGGCCGCTGCCGCCGCAGCGGGGCCGCGCGGGCACCTGTGGCCGGTGGGGCGGAGCGGAGCGCGGCTCCCCCCGCCGCTGCCGCCGCCGCCCCGGCCGGCGATGCGTGCGCGGCGCCGCGCCCCGGCCAGCCCGCCCCGCCGCCGCCGCCTCCTCCTCTTCCTCCCCCGGGGACCATGATCGGCGTGCGCCGCGGCCCGGGCGGCAGCTGGGGACATGAGAAAGGTACCGGGGCCGCCCCGAGGAGCGGGGGGCTGCGGGGGGGGCCGCGGGCAGCCCGGTGCCGGCGGGGAGCGGGCCGGGGCCCGGCGGAGCGGCGGCGGCTCAAGTTGCATCAGGTGGGTGGGAATGCGGGGATTTTCCTGCCACCCCACCCCTTATGCAAATGGCCGGGATGGCACCACGGGCTGATGCAAGGCGGGCACGGCGCAGCCACCGCCGCGACGCGGGCCCGGGCGGCCCCCGCCGCCTCCCCCGGCGGCGGGCGGGCGGCCATGGGCGGCGGGCAGGGCAGCGCCGGCCATGCGGAGCCCGCAGAGCCGCTCCCGGGCCCGCCCGGCTCCCGAGCCCCGGCGGCGGCCGAGGGGAGCCCGGCGGGTGGGCTGCGGGCCGGGCGGGCGGGGGGCCCTGGGGAGGGGCCGCTGGGCGGGGACCCCCCGGGGCAGGCCAGGGCGCTGAAGGAAATGTGGTCTGTCTTGCAGGACATCGATTTGATTGACATCCTGTGGAGACAGGATATTGATCTCGGCGCTGGGCGAGAGATTTTTGACTACAGCCACCGTCAGAAAGAGAGCGAAGTGGACAAAGAGCTGAGCGATGGGAGGGAGCGCGGGGACAGCTGGAGGAGTGCAGGGGATGAGGTCTTGGATAGAATCCCGCTAGTTGATGGAGAGACCGGGGAGAGTTTCCCTGCGCAGGTAACGCCCGGGGCCGGCCGGGCTGGGGCTGCGCTCCCGGGGCCCTGCGGCTCTGCCGGCGCCTGTGCGGGGCTGCTCCAGCGGCAGGGCGGCAGCAGGGCTTGCCCAGGAGGGCAGCAGGAGATTTGGGCAGGGCCGTGTCCCCCTGGCCTGTGTGGCCGGAGGGGACAGCAATGAAAGCAGGGACATCAGGGATATCAGGGGACACCAGGCACAGCAGGGACGGCAGGGACAGCAGGCTGGCCGGGAGCGGCGGCGCTGGTTGGCGCTCTCCCGTAGCCCCGAGCGAGCGAGCGGGAGGATGGAGCCAGCACAGGAGCACTGGGTGGGGCTCTGGCTCTTTTTGGATGCGCTGCGATCCAGCCCTGCTGGAAGGGAGCTGGTTCCCCCTCAGCAGCAGCTCCCGCAGCCCGTGGCTGCCATGGCCTGTGTTTGCTGTCCCCCAGGTGCCCGGAGCGGAGGATCAGACAGCCCTGTCCCTGGAGGAGTGCCTTAGGCTGCTGGAGGCCACCTTCCCCTTCGGGGACAATTCCGAGGTGAGCCCGCGGGGTGGATCCCCAGGCTCTCCCTGCCTCGCTCACTGGGGTTTTGGTGCCTCCTGTGCTTCTCCCGCAGCAGCAAATTGGGTTTGGCTGCTCCAGGAGGCTCCAGGCACCCTGAGAAACCACGCGGGGAGGGGGGGCTGTGGTTAATTAAAACCTCCTGGCTTTGCTCCTCATCAGTTCACGGGAAAGCGGGCGGGAAGGGCCCTGGGCTGGGGGGGGGGCTGCATCCCTCAGCATCCATCCCTGAGCATCCATCCTTGAACATCCCTGAGCATCCCTGAGCATCCATCCTTGAACATCCCTGAGCATCCCTGAACATCCATCCTTGAACATCCCTGAGCATCCCTGAACATCCATCCCTGAGCATCCCTGAATGTCCCTGAGCATCCCTGAACATCCATCCCTGAGCATCCCTGAACATCCATCCCTGAGCGTCCCTGAGTGTCCATCCCCGCTCATCCCCGCGCGTGCCCGCGGTGCCAGCCCTGACTGCCTGCGTGCTCAGTTCCCAGCTGCGGATGTCTCGGCCCTGAGCGAGGCCGTGCCCGGGCAGAGCCGGGCCCCGGGCGGCGCCCCCGGCCTGCTGTCCCCTCTGCTGGCCGAGACCGAGTCGCCCTTCGACCTGGAGCAGCAGTGGCAGGACCTGATGTCCATCATGGAGATGCAGGTGAGCTCCACGAGGGTGGGAAGGGCCTCGTCCCTCCAGGTGTGAATTTAGGCCCTGACGGTGACACTGTGCCATCCCCGTGCCACCTGGGAGCTCCTGGGTGGGACCTGGCAGCGTCCTTGGCCCCGGGGCTCCTCCACTGAGCTGCGCCTGTCTCTTGCAGGCCATGGAGGTGAACAGCACGAGCGCCGAGAGCCTCTACGGCGGCACGGGCGGGGACCTGCTGGCGTCCAACTACAGCCTGGCCCCCGGCACGCCCATCAACCAGAACGTCAGCCTGCATCAGGCCTCGCTGGGCAGCTGCTCCCAGGACTTCTCCCTCTTCAGCTCGGACATGGAGAGCCCCTCCATGGCGGGCGGCTCGGCCCTGCTGCAGCTGGCGCCCGACAACTCCACCGGCCTCAACAGCACCTTCGGCTCCACCAACCTGAGCGGGATCTTCTTCCCGCCCCAGATGAACGGCACGGCCAACGAGACGGCCGGGCCCGAGCTGCCCGACCCGCTGGGGGGGCTGCTGGACGAGGCCATGCTGGATGAGATCAGCCTGATGGACTTGGCCATCGAGGAGGGCTTCAACCCCGTGCAGGCCTCGCAGCTGGAGGAGGAGTTCGATTCCGACTCAGGTCTTTCCCTGGATTCCGGCCACAGCCCCGCGTCCCTGAGCAGCTCCGAAGCCTCGTCCTCGTCGTCCTCTTCCTCTTCGTCCTCCTCCTCCTCCTCGTTTTCCGAGGAAGGCGCCGTGGGCTACAGCTCGGACTCGGAGAACGTGGACTTTGAGGAAGCGGAAGGGGCGGTTGGCTACCAGCCAGAGTACAGCAAGTTCTGCCGCATGAGCTACCAGGACCCGGCGCAGCTCCACTACCTGCCTTACCTGGAGCACGTGGGCCACAACCACACCTACAACATGGCCCCGGGTGCCCTGGACCCCGAGGAGCCCAAAGCGCCCGGCGCCGGCAAGAAGAGCGGCAAGGAGAAACCGTCGGAGCTGCTGGACAAGCAGCTGAGCCGCGACGAGCACCGCGCCCGGGCCATGAAGATCCCCTTCACCAACGACAAGATCATCAACCTGCCCGTGGAGGAGTTCAACGAGCTCCTGTCCAAGTACCAGCTGAGCGAGGCCCAGCTCAGCCTCATCCGCGACATCCGCCGGCGCGGCAAGAACAAGATGGCGGCGCAGAACTGCCGCAAGAGGAAGCTGGACACCATCCTCAACCTGGAGCGCGACGTGGAGGAGCTGCAGCGCGACAAGTCCAAACTGCTCAGGGAGAAGGTGGAGTTCCTCAAGTCCATCCGGCAGATGAAGCAGAAGGTGCAGAGCCTGTACCAGGAGGTGTTCGGGCGGCTGCGGGACGAGCAGGGCCGGCCCTACTCGCCCAGCCGCTACGCGCTGCAGTACGGCAGCGACGGCAGCGTGCTGCTGATCCCGCGCGCGCCCGCGCCCGCCGAGCCGCAGCCGCGCCGCCCGGAGCGCAAGCAGAAGGACAGGAGGAAGTGAAGGCGGCGGCGGAAGGGAGAGCTGGGACGAGGGCCGAGCCTGGAGGTGCTTGCGGAGGGAACTTTGATGCCTTCTTATCCGATCCTGTCTCCTGGGGCCGCGCGCGGCGCCGGCGGCGCCGGGGACTCTGCGGGAGCGAGCGGCCGTCCCCGAGCGCGGGACGGGGCCCAGCCCGAGCCCAGCTGCCACCGGCCACCCCCGGGTGCTGGGAGAGCAGGGACGAGCTGGCATCGCTGCTGGGGAGGTTGGCACGAGGTGGATAAAACAAAAAAAAAACCACAAAAAAAAAAATCCCACAAAAAAAAAAAAAAAAATACAAACTACTGTTAGGAACTGGCTTTAAGTAAGAGAAAAAAAAAAAAAACAAAAAACAAGAAAAAAAAAGAGATTTAAGCGAATGGACTTCAAACCAAGTTATAGGAGAGACGTTTTTCTGAACTTCCAAAGTTCTGTGATTTCAGGTAGTTGGTTGTTTTTAATTTTTTTTTTCCCTTTTTCTTTTGGTTATTTTTTGTTTTTTTTTCTCCCTTTTTTCCTTTCATCCCGAGCCCGTTTTTGCCATCGGTGTGTGTGAGATATTCCAGATTTCTCCTTCCTCGACGGAGATCAGACCAGGGCACACGTGGAGAGACACAAAAAGTGGCGTGACTTCCATTAACCCTTTCCAGCCCGAGGAGGAGCAGAGCCGGGGGCAACTCCCGTTAACCCTTTCCTGCCTGGGGAAAGGGCAAGGAATCCATCGTGGGAGGAAGGGGAAGGCAGGGAGGAGGGGGCTGCAGGATCCCTTGCCGAGCACCCGGCCCCGCCTGCTTCTCCCGGGAAGGAATTTTGGGTCAGGAACAGCACAAGGGGAGCGCTGGGACCCCGATCCCAACCTCAGCCCCGGCCTTGGGGCCTCACCTCGAGCACCCAACAGCTGCAGGTCCCCGTCCCACAACCACGCTTGGGTTTTCTGGGGGTTCCAGCCTTGACTTTTTCCTCCCCCTTTTAGGGTCTAGAAGTGCTTGTGTTGAGTAAAAAAACAAACAAACAAACAAACAAAAAACCAAAAAAAAAAATTACAAAAAAAAAAAAAAGAAAAAAAAGCCAAAAAAAAAAAAAAAAAGGGAGAAGCCCAAACGTTCAAAGCTGCTCAATGTTCTCTTTGCCATAAAGATTCCGTGTAACCGTGTGATCACATTATAGGATTCTCTTCTGTCCCTAGAGGTGTTGGTCTGACTTCCTTTGTTTTTCAGGAGGGGGGTGGGGGTAGTGCCTTGATCACTGTCAGGTCTCCACACCTCGGAGACCATCCTAGAGCTGTATTTCCATATAGCACAGCTGGGAGTGTTCTGACTTTACCAGCAACCAGAAAAAAAAATAGAAATTAAAAAAAAAAAAAAAAAGGAAAAAAAAAGCTTAAAAAAAATAAATAAAATGAATAAAATGAAAATAAACGGCTTTTCCGAGCCAGTCCTGTGCACGGGATCCAGGCAGGATCCCAGGGTGGCGCTTCCACCTGGGAGAGCAGCAGGGAAGGCCCGCTGGCAAGATGTGTGTGGGTTTGTGGGAATGTTTTCATGGTTTTTTGGGAATGCTTGGAGCTGGGATGGGCTGGATGGGGGCCCCGAGCCCCTCCGGCCCCCCGGGAATGAAGCACAAGTTGGGATGTGGGGAGGTTGGGATGGAGAGAGAGCCCTGTGCGTGTGGGTAAATTATTTCTTTTTGTTTCCTCTTAGAAACTTGTTTTGATTTGAATGATCTGTGACCTGTCAGGGAGAGAAGAGAGATTGTTGTGAGCACAGGACAAAAAAATAAAAACGGCTTATTCACTGTACCAGCCTCGGCTCCAGGGGTTTTATTGGGGATTTGGGGTGGAATTTTTGTAGGAATTTGGGGATTTTCTGCCATCACTGCAGCTCCAGGCCCAGCTTGGATGGGAGGGAGCTGTTCCAGCCCTGCAGGGATGGAGGAGAAGAGAAGAAAGAAAAAGGAGAAGAAAGGAGAAGGAGGAAAAAGGAAAAGGGGAAGGAAAAGGAGAAGAAGGAGCAGAAACCTCCACACGAGCTCCGCAGTGACTCCACAGTGACTCCACACTGGATCCACACTGGGCCCAAGGTGCTCCCCGCTCTCCTCCTGGGTGCTGATCCCCGACGTTCCTCAGGGCCAGGGTTAGGGTGGGATCCCAGCTGGCACAAAATCCCCCAGGGATTCCCTGGGATGGAGCTCATGGGGAAGGGATCCACTGCTCCTCCTGGGATCCAGCCTCAGCTTCCATCCTCTTCCTCCAGGAGACACCGTGCTCCTCCAGGAACCATCATCTTCCTCCAGGAACCATCATCCTCCTCCAGAACCATCCTTCTCCAAGAACATTCGTCCTCCTCCAGGAACCACCATCCTCATCCAGGAACCATCATCATCCTCCGAGGACCACCATCTTCCTCCTCTAGGAACCTTCCTCCTCCTTGTCCAAGGATCCTCCTCTTCCTCCTCCAATAACCCCCAATCCTCTTCCTCCAGGAACCACCATCACCTTCCTCCTCCAGGAACCTTCCTCCTTCCCAAGAACCATCATCATCATCCTCCAAGACCCCTCCTCCAGGAGCCATCATCTTCATCCAAGAACCATTCCCCCTCCTCGTCCTCAAAGAACCTTCCTCCTCTTCCTCCTCCAGGAGCCACCATCCTCATCCAGGAACCATCATCGTTCTCAAGAACCATCGTCATCCTCCAAGGCCTTTCCTCCAGGAGCCATCATCTTCATCCAAGAACCATTCCCCTCCTCACCCTCCAAGAACCTTCCTCCTCCAGGAACCTTCCTCTTCCTCCTCCAGGAGCCACCATCCTCCTCCTCCAGGAACCTTCCTCTTCCTCCTCCAGGAGCCACCATCCTCCTCCTCCAGGAACCACCATCCTCCTCCTCCAGGAACCTTCCTCTTCCTCCTCCAGGAGCCACCATCCTCCTCCTCCAGGAGCCACCATCCTTCTCCTCCAGAACCACCATCCTCATCCAAGAACCCTCCTCTTCCTCCACCAATAACTCCCAATCCTTCTCCTCCAGGAACCACCACCACCATCTTCCTCCTCCTCCTCCTCCTCCTGCAGCCCTCAGCTCCCCGATTCCATCCGTGGGTCCCTCCCAGCCCCGCACTGCAGACAAGGGAAGGAACTGGGGGTCACTTACCCACGGGAGTGCAGGCCCAGGGCTCTCCTCTGCAGCTGGAGGCCAGAACGAGCCCAGAACCTGCTCCAGAACCTGCTCCAGAACCTGCTCCAGAACCTTCTGCAAAGCTCTAACCTGGCTCAGGGCTCACCTTCCCTCCGCGGCCTGCTCTACCTGATGGGCACTCATCGCTGGAGGAAAGGCAGCAAGGTAAAGAAACCATTAAAAAAAAAATTATTCAAAAACAATATTAAAAAAAAAATTAAAATCAGGATTATAAATCTAAAATTTTATTGAGACAAAAAAAAAAATGTCAAAACAAAACAAAAAAACCAAAAAAAACCAAAATAAAAACTGGACAGAGCTCGGTATGAAGTTAAAATCCAAACACGAACTTTTACATTTGCACACGGATTTTTGCACAGGAACCCAAACACATGCTCATAAAAAAGGTTTGTACAATGCACGTCGAGATCCCACCCCTGGAGTCACTTAAATAGTTCAGGATTTGGGAAATAAATCTGATTTCAAAAATCAAAACCCCCTTGAGGTTCTGGGAAAGCAGCCCCCAGCCCCGTTTTGGGGGAAATTGGGATTGACTGGATTTCTGCTTGTGCTGCTGTTAGTTCCTCTCCCTCCCACATTCCCTCCCTGCTGGCTGGGCAGGAAAATCCAGAGTGGGAAAAAGGAGGAGTGGTCAGAAATTCAGGAAATCTCTTTTTTTTGGGGGGGGGTTTTCCCCCCTAATTTGGAGAAATAGCACCTTAGAACGGGAAAAAAAAAAGGGTTAAAAAGGCAATAAAGGGTTAAAGTCCATCCCCCCCCCATACAATGCACGTGTCAGGAGTGGCAGTTCTGCTGCAGGACGATACAGAATCACAAAGTTGCATTTTCACAAAGTCTCCCCTTCGTCCCCTCCCGCCCCAAAAATTCCCTCCCCATTTTTCCCCAAAAGTTCCCCCTAAAAATCGCTCGAGGATCAGCTCCGGAGATTTTGGACTTTCACAGTTTCAGTGTCTCTGTCCCCAGGTCTGGCAGCAATTCTGGGATCTTCTCCCTTTCTCCCTTGGTTTTTTTTTTTTTTTTTAATCCATTGATTTTCTTTGCTGAATTCAGGTTTTATTTTTAGAAAAAAAAAAATGAATTCAGTTTTTTTTTTTTTAAAAAAGAAAAAAAAAAAAACAACCCCAAAATATGGAAAGAATCTGGGAATGTCATCACCAGACCTCATTTCCCTCCTTGATTAAAAATGATTGAATTCCCCCCAAAATCCCTCCCTTCCTTCCCAAAGGATAACACCAGGAAATAGCCAAGAAAAAAAAAAAAAAAAAAGGTAACAAAGGGGAAAAAAAAAAAGGAAAATAAGAATCCGAATCAAAAGACCTACACACATGCTACGCCTTAGAAATGCAGAGTTAACACTATTGGGACCAGGGCTGGGCTGTGGGATGGGCTCTGGGGGGGAGCAGGATCCATGTGCATCCCCAATCCCAATGCCAGCCCCAGCCCCAGCCCGGCCAGTCCTTCATGGAAGGGGCTTTGCCTCCGCTCCCCCTGCTCTGAGACCCCTCCCCACCCCACACTCCCACCCACCCCAGCCTCCATCTCCCCTGGCTCTGCCTCCCCCATCCCAGTGGGATCTGCAATCCCAGGGGATCCTGTGGGAATGTGGGCACGGCAGGAGCAGAGGAGCGGCTGCAGGGCACAGGGCCCGGCCTGGGGGGCTCTTCAGGGCACCTCCAAACCCCTCCTGTGCTCACAGCCCGCTCAAGTTCCGATCTTCTTCCCAAAAAAATCCCCCAGAGCCGCCCGGAGCGGGGCCAGCGGGGCTTAGTTCTTGTCCTCCTTCTTGTCATCGTCCTCTGAGGGGTACGAGTGCCATGTCAACCTCTCCTCGTAGAACGAGATCACCACCTGCGGGCACTTGATGTTGGCCTCCTTGGCGGGCACCAGGTCGGCCTCGTCAGAGTTCTTCCTGTGAGGGGACAGGAGAGGAGAATGGAACTGTCCTGATATCCCACATGCCCCTAACCCTGATCCTAAACCTTGATCCTGACCCCAAACCCTGACCCTAAACTGATCCTAAACCCTGACCCTTGGTGGGCACCAGGTCGGCCAGAGTTCTTCCTACAGGGGGAAAGGAGAGGAGAGTCAGGGAGGGAACAGGAGAATGGGACTCTCCCGATATCCCACAGACCCCTAACCCTAACCCCAAACACTGATCCTAAACCCTAACCCTGACCCTAAACCCTGACCCCTAACCCTGACCCTTGGCAGGCACCAGGTCAGCCTTGTCCAAATTCTTCTTGGGATGCAAAAGGAGAGAGAAGTCAGGGAGGGGAGAAAGGAAGGAATGGGAAAAAATCAGGGCCCAGAAGGGGAATGGAATTCCTGAGGGGCTCAGGATGACCCATGGACCCCTGACCCCAAACCCTGACCCCAACCCCAACCCCAAACCCCTCCCTGGGATCAGAGCCTGATGTCCCCTCCTGTGCAGATCCAGAAGGTCCCTCCTGATCCCCGCTTTCTCCAGGACCAACATTCCCGCTCCTGCAGCTCCAAGCCCTTCCCTGGCCACGCTCCAGCCTCTCCAGGAGCACAGAGGGACAGTCCCTGACCCCACACAATCCCCGATGCCGTGGATGGAGGGTCCCCTGGAGCCCTCACCACTTCATCAGGAACATCAGCTCCCCGCTGGAGTCCGTGGCCCCGATGATCCGCTCCGGCTCGAAGCCCCGGGCGAAGCCGCGCGGTTTCTCCGACTGGGAAAGGGGAAAAAGGGGAAAAAATTCCATTTGTGAATTCCCAGAGTGACACTGCCGGCTCTGGGATGGGCGGGGAGGATCAGGCCGGGATTCCGGGGATGTGGGGATGGTCCCAGGGCTCCAGGAGAGCTGGGAATGCCCAGCTGGAGAAGGGAAGGACACAGGGAGAGCTGGAGAGGGACTGGGATGAGGGATGGGGGGACAGGACACTGGGAGCTGGTTAAACTGGGACCAGACTGGGAACAGACTGGGAAACCAGACTGGGAACCCAAACTGGGAACCTAAACTGGGAACAGACTGGGAAACCAGACTGGGAACCCAAACTGGGAAACCAAACTGGGAACCTAAACTGGGAACAGACTGGGAACCCAAAATGGGAACCTAAACTGGGAACCCAAACTGGGATCAGACTGAGAACCCAAACTGGGGAACTGGCCAAGCCAAGCTCAGCCATCCCCTCCATTCCTTGAAAACTCCCCTTGGAACGGCTTTTCCATGGATTTTCCTTGGACCCCTTGTGCCAGGACCCCGCTCCGGCCTCACCTCCTCCTTCTTCTTCTTTGGTTTGCTCTCCTCGCCCTTGTCCTCCGTGTCGGACTCGGCCTTGCGCTTGCTGCCCTCGGATTTCTCGCTCTCGTGCGCGGTTTTCTGCGACTGCAGGAACTCGGCGATCAGATCCGGGCAGTCCAGGTTCTCCTCGGGCTCCCACGTGTTGTCCTCGCTGCCAGCAAACACAAATCCCTCATTTTCCTGCTTTTCCCAGCCCGGAAAACCCCGGCTGTGGCACCTTTGGGATGTTTGGGCTGATCCAGGTGGGAATCCCAAATCCCGACCTCCCCGTGGACATTCCCTTTGCTGGATCGTGGACACTCTGGGATATTGATCCTCCTCTTCATCCCACAGTTTTTCTCAGCTCCCACAGCTGCTCAGGGAATCAAAAATTCCCAAAAATCCATCCAGCACTGGCTGGGAAAACTCTGGATTCAGAGCTTGGAGGAAAGGGAGGAAATTCCCTTATCAGGACAGAATTCCTTCAATTCCTTGGGTCCCACACTGAGATTGAGGGGGGAAATCTCTCCGGGATCTGTTTCCAGGTGGGAATGGGATTTCCCACCCTAGTACAGAGATTTAAGAGGATTTTCTCCTCCTCCCTGTTTGGCACGGGAAACCCTTGGGAACACTGGGATTTTCCTTGGGAACACCGGGATTTTCCAAGATTTTCTCTGCCTAGGATGGGAAATACTTAGGAACACCGGGATTTCCCCATCCAGGATTTTCTCTCCCTGCCCTGGCTGAGTTCTTTGTGAACACCGGGATTTTCCTTGGGAACGCTGAGACTTTCCACATGTTTTTTTTTTCTCCCTGCTCTCCCTGGGATGGGAAATCCTTGGGAACAACACGATTTTTGTGGGAACACCGGCGTTTTTTTTTTTTGGGACCACCGGGGATTTTCCCCTTTTCCCATCACCCCCAGGCAGGAGAAGCCCCCAGCCCCATTCCAGCGCCGGATCCCTCGGGAATGACTCACTCGGAGAAGCCCTTCCACTTGAGCAGGTATTCCACCTTGCCCTTGACCACGCGCCGGTCCAGCACCTTCTCCACCACGTACTCCTCCTCCTCCTCCTCCAGCACCTCCTCCACCTTCTTCTTGTTCTGCTTCTTTCCCATTGTGCTGGCCAGCTTCTCCGCTTTCCCGGGCTGCTGCAGGGGGAAAAATACCCGGGATCTGAGGTCACTGGGGTGCTGGGAATGTGGGCGTGGAGTTTGGGATGAGCCAGGGGGCACTGGGGTCCCTGCTCGGCAGGGAATTCCTGGATTCCACACTGGGATTGAGGGGGAATCCTCCAGGAGCTGTTTCCAGGCTGGAATGGGATTTCCCACCCTGGCACAACTGGGATTTCCTCTCCCTGCCCTGCTGGAGCTCCTTGGGAACACTGGGATTTTCCTTGGGAACACTGGGATTTTACTTGGGAACACTGGGATTTTGCTTGGGAACACTGGGATTTTGCTTGGGAACACTGGGATTTTCCCTGGGATGGGAAATCCTTGGGAACACTGGGATTTTCCCTGGGAACACCGGGATTTTTCTTCGGATTTTTCCACCCAGGTTCCTCTCTCTTTGCCCTGCTGGAGCTCCTTGGGAACACTGGGATTTTCATTGGGAACACTGGGATTTTGCTTGGGAACATTGGGATTTTATTTGGGAACACTGGAATTTTCCCTGGGATGGGAAATCCTTGGGAACACTGGGATTTTCCCTGGGAACACCGGGATTTTTCTTCGGATTTTTCCACCCAGGTTCCTCTCTCCTTGCCCTGCTGGAGCTCCTTGGGAACACTGGGATTTTCCCTGGGAACACTGGGATTTTGCTTGGGAACACTGGGATTTTATTTGGGAACACTGGAATTTTCCCTGGGATGGGAAACCCTTGGGAACACTGGGATTTTCCTTCAGAACACTGGGATACTCCCACCCCGGCACACTGGGATTTTCCAGGATTTTTTCTCCCCACCCCACTGGCAACACTGGGATATTCCCACCAGAAACAGGGGAAAAAAAAGCTGGGATCACGGATGCTCTGGGATATTCATCCAGCCCTTCATCCCAGAGCTGTTTGGAGAATCAAAAATTCCTGAAATCCCACCCAGCGCTGGCTTGGAATATTCTGGATTCGGAGCTGGGAATATTCCGGATTCGGAGCCAGGACATCCCTGGATTCCGAGCTGGGAAAACTCTGGATCCAGAGGTGGGAAAAGCCCGGATTCTGGACATTTTGGGATCTCTTTTTCCCAGATTCCCAAGGGCTGCATTCCAAGCCCATTCCCAGCGGCAGGACCAGCACTTCCCAGCAGAATTCCATGGATTTCAGGAGCCCGACCCTCCCCTCTCAATTTCCTGAGGAATTTGGGGATTATCCCTCCCTATTCCCTTCCCACACTTCCAGCCCCTTTCACAGCAAATCCCAGAATTATCCCGCCACAATCCCAACTTTTATCCTGGAATCCCTCAGTTTCACGGGAACACATGGAGCTGCTCCCAAACCCATCCCTGGCATCCCCCCATTCACGTTCCAGGCAGAACTCCTTTTTTTCAGCCCCCCAAATCCCCTTTCCCTCACCCCCAAAATCCCCTTTTCTCCCACCCCAAATTCCCTTTTCCTCACTCCAAAATTCCCTTTTCCTCGCCCCCAAAATCCCCTTTTCTTCAGCCCCAAATCCCCTTTTCTTCAGCCCCAAATCCCCTTTTCCTCGCCCCCAAAATCCCCTTTTCTTCAGCCCCAAATCCCCTTTTCTCCCACCCAAAACTCCCCCAGGGAACATTCCCGGGACAACCCCGATTCCAAACCCGCTTTTTCCCGGGGAAAACCTTTCCCAGCTCCTTCTCCGGACACACACACAGATACCCGAAAAACCTTTCCCAGCTCCCAAAATCCCGCAGATTCACCCCAAAACAGCTCCTGCTCCGGATTCCCGTTCCGAGCCCGCATTCCCGGGATTTTTCCCGTTTCCCGCCAAAAGCTCCCGCTCCCCATCCGGACTCTGCCCCTCATAACAAGGGGTTTTTAAAGCCCCGTGCCCCAAAATCACGCTTTTCCCCCTCACAAATCCCAGGTTTTTCCCTCGAAAATTCAACTTTCCCCTCACAAATCCCCCTTTTCCTCCAAAAATCCCAGGTCTTTCCCTCACAAATGGCACTTTTCCCCTCACAAATGGCACTTTTCCCCTCACAAATCCCAGGTTTTTCTCTCACAAATGGCACTTTTCCCCTCACAAATGGCACTTTCCCCCTCACAAATTCCCCCTTTTCCTCCACAAATCCCAATTTTTTCCCCTCACAAATTCCAGTTTTCCCCCGCGCCAAGCTCCACTTTTCCCCTCGCTAATCCCACTTTTTTTCCCCCCCCTCACAATTCCCCTTTTTCCTCCACAAATTTCAGTTTTTTCCCTCACAAATCAAAGCCCATCACCGACCCCTTCCCCATCACCCAGAATCCGTCCCTGCACTGATCCCCAAACCCCCCCTCAATCTTCTCCCATCCCTTCTCCTGACCATCCCCGCACCCCAAAATCCCTCCCTACACTGACCCCAGCCCCAAAATCTGTCCCTATACCAAGTCCAGCCCCAAACTCCTCCCTACACTGACCCCAGCCCCAAATCCACCCTTGCACTGACTCCATCCCCAAATCCCCTCTCCATCACCCCCAAATCCATCCCTACACTGACCCCAGCCCCAAATCTCCTCTCCATCACGCCAAATCCATCCCTACACTGACCCCAGCCCCAAATCTCCTCTCCATCACCCCAAATCCATGCCTACACTGATCCCATCGCCCCAAATCCATGCCTACACTGATCCCATCGCCCCAAATCCATCCCTACACTGACCCCCTCCCCAAACCCCCTCACTGACCCCATCCCCTCTCCCCTCCCCAACCCCCCCCCCCCCACTCCTCTCCCCCCCAGCCCCCCTTTCCCCCCCCTCCCCTCCCCCACGGCCGCCCCGCCCCCCCTTCACCCCCGACCCCCCCACGCCGCCGGTGGCCGCCGCGCCCCCCCCGCGGCCGGTGCGGGTTCTCCGCTGACCTTGCACAGCCCCGCCGCCGGTGTCCGAGGGAAGGGGCGCGGGGGGCGCGCTCGGGGGTCGGGGGGGGGCCCGGGCCTGGCCGCGCTCCGTCCGCCGCCCTGAACAAAAGAGCCCGGCCAGCGCCGCTGCCCGCCGCGCGCACCCCGCCTGCGCCGCGCCCGCGCGGGGCACGCCGGGAGCTGTAGTCCGCGCCGCCGCCGAGCCGCGCTGCGCTCCGTTGAGGGGCTCGAGGTGTGATGGGAGGTGTAGCCAGCGGAGAGCGGCCGCGCTGCGTGCGCGCGAGGTGCGATGGGAGGTGTAGTCCGCAGGGCTCGCGGGGCTTGATGGGAGGTGTAGTCCGGGATGATCAGGCCTCTCCGTTCTGCTCGTTGTTAATTAAATAAAGTCATCAACGGGGAGAAAGTCTTTGAGTTCAAGCCGTGACCCAAAAGCGCCTTTGTCCCTCAGGTCAGAGCCCCGAGTGCCACCTCCAGTGGGCTGTGCCCAACCTGTGCCAGCGCCCAGGGACGGGTCCTGTTTAGGGGTTCCATAAATAATCTTATTTAGGGAATCTTGGAATCGCTCGGGCTGGAAAAGCCCTCTGACATCACCAAGCCCAACCATTCCTCTGGGGATGGGGACTCCAGCGCCGCCCTGGGTAGCTGTGCCAGTGTTGTTTCCCCATTTCCACGGAGAAATTCCTGCTGATGCCCAGCCTGAGGCCATTCCCTCTCCTCCTGTCCCCATCCTCTGGAAGCAGAGCCTGACCCCACGGTTGCCCCGTCCGTCAGGGACTCGTGGAGATCTGGAAGGTCCCTCCCGTTCCCTCTTTTCTCCAGGATAAACATTCCCACATCCCTCAGTTGCTCCAGCCCCTCCTCGTGCCAGGGCGGGAGCGGCACCCGCCACCAGAGGCCCGTCCTGACTACAACTCCCAGCACGCCCCGCACCGGAAGTTCCGGCACCGCCCGCGCTATAAAACCGCGCGCTGGCCTCCGCCGCTTAAAGGCGCCGCGGGCTGTGCGAGGTGAGGGGGCCCTGAGGGGAGGGCGCGGATTTGGGGGTCCCGGTGTCCCCTGGGGCCTCCCGGTGTCCCCTCGGGCTGTCCCGGTGTCCCCAAACCCCCGGGAGGCGGCGGCGGCGCTGGGCCGGGCCTCGCCCCCGTTCCGCGGCCTCTCCCGGCCCGGGGCTGGGCTGGGGCCGGGCCCGGCTCCGGTCCCCGTCCCGGGGAATCTTCTCCTTCCCTGGAAAGGCGAAACAGCCTCGGGAATTCCCCCCGCGGTGTATTACAAGCGTGGGAAGGGAATAACCGGGATTCATCCCCGTTTTTCCGGCTTTTCCCGGTTTTGGGACATCCCCGAGAAGGGGCAGTGGGGCGGGATGAGGAATCCTCTCCTTCCCCGCGAGGCAAAAGATCCTGAAAAAAAAAAAAAATCCCGAAAACCTAATTTTCAATGTTCTAGTGTGTGCAAGGAAAATGGGGAATAAGCGGGGTTTATGGAGATCCTCAGGAATTCACCCATTGCAGGGAAAATCGGGAATAACTGGGGTTCATTCCCGTTTTTCTGGCTCTGGGTGGGAATGAGGATTCCTGCTGCTCCAGAGGGTTGGGAAAGGTTTTCAGGGGCGGGTCAGGATAGAAGATAAGGAGCCCGCGATAACAATGGGCACTTTCCCTGGCAGGCATTTCCCTGGAAATGAGGAATTTCCCTGGAATTCTCTCCTTGAACCCCAATCCCGGGCAGGTGAGAGGCAGCAGATCCTTGGAAAATCCCGAATCTGAGGGAAATAACCCCAAACTGGGAATCCCAGAGCACCTTAAACTGAGGCTTTCCCCAAATTCCATTCTTCCCAAAAACCTGCAGTATCCCGGAATTCTGGGGGATGCAGGATCCGTGGAAAACCCACAGGAAGGATTTCTCTAAACCCCTTTTATTTTTTTTTTCCCTTTCCCAGATGTTTCCCGCTGGGCTCTGGCTCTAGGATGTTGGAGAACCGAGAGGAAGTGAGGAGCAGCCCTGGGTTATTCCCAAATCCCGGAGTTCTTGGGAATTCCACCTCCGTTGGATAATTCCTGGGAGAGCGTGGGGCCGAGTCCTGGGTGGGGCCAGCGGGAATGGGAATGCCTGGGAAAACTGGGGATGGGAGTGGGAATGCCTGGGAAAACTGGGGATGGGAATGTCTGGAGCTGTCTGTGCCATTCCCGGGAAGCTGGAAAAGCAGGAACGGGGTGGATCCCTGGTCCCAGAGCCCCCAGTCCCGTTCCAGGACAGCAGGAACAGGCGGATCCCTGTTCCCAATGCCATCCCAGGGAAGCAGGGCTCAGTGGGATTCCCGTTCCCGGTTCCCCGCAGGAGCTGACCACGGTGCGGGTGCAGGATCCGCGCGTGCAGAACGAGGGCTCCTGGAATTCCTACGTGGATTACAAGATCTTCCTGCACGTGAGCTGGGAGTGGGGAGAGCCCCGGGAACGGGCTCTGGGGTGGGAATGTCCTGAGGGGGAACGGAGGGGGTGGGAACCCTCGGGATCCTGTCCTGGGTTGGCTCCCGGATCCGGCATCGAGGGGATCCCGCAGGGACCGAGATCCTGGCCCTTGATCCCATGGATGATTCCCATCCTGGCTCCTCTGTCCAGGCCAGATCCAGCCCCTCGATCCCCAGGTAATTCCCATGGATAATTCCCATCCTGGAACCCTCGGTGGCTGAGATCCAGCCCCTTGATCCCAGGGATAATTCCCAGGGATCAATCCCAGGGGCATCATCCCCATCCTGGATCCCTCAGCCCTCGATTCCCAGGGATCCCTCCCGGGGATCTCTCCCAGGGATCGGTCCCAGTGATTCCTCCCAGGGTCATTCCTGGGGATCCCTCTTGGGGACCATTCCCAGGGATCTCTCAGTGGGATCTCTCATAGGGATCCTCAGGGACCATTCCCAGTGATCTCCCAGGGATCCCTCCCAGGGATAATTCCCGAGGATCCCTCCCACGATCCCTGAGGATCCCTCCCATGATCCCTGAGGGATCTCTCCCGTCCCATTGGTCTCTCCCAGACCAACAGCAGGGCCTTCACCGCCAAGACCTCGTGCGTGCGGCGCCGCTACCGGGAGTTCGTGTGGCTGCGGCGGCAGCTCCAGCGCAACGCCGGCCTGGTGTAAGGGCTCTGGGGTCCCACCTGAACCGGGGGGCTCTGGGGTCCCACCCCGAGCCCACGGGGTCTGGGGTCCCCACAGGGCCGCCCATCCCAAAGTTTCACCCCGGCTTTTCCAGGCCGGTGCCGGAGCTGCCGGGGAAATCCGCGTTTTTCGTGGGCAGCACGGATGAGTTCATCGAGAGGCGCAGGCAGGGGCTGCAGCACTTCCTGGAGAGGTGGGCACGGTTGGGATGTTTGGGGTTGTTTGGGGTTTGGGATTGTTATTTGGGATTTGGGGTTTGGGATATTTGGGGTTTGGGGTTATTTGGTATTTGGGATATTTGGGGTTTAGGGGATGGGATTTGGGGAGGGTGCAGTGCTCCGGGGTGGCCAGGAGGTGGCAGCAGGGAGGGCTGGGTGGTGGCCCTGGTGACTGTCCCTGGTGTCCCTCTGGTGTCCCTCTGGTGTCCCTGCTGTCCTGCTGTCCTTCCTGTGCCACTCCTGTCCCTCTGGCGTCCCTGCTGTCCCTCCTGTGCCGCTCCTGTCCCCCTGGCGTCCCTGCTGTCCTTCCTGTGCCACTCCTGCCCCCCTGGCGTCCCTGCTGTCCTTCCTGTCTGTGTGCCCAGGCTGGGAGGTGACAAGGTGCCAGCAAGAGGTGACCTGTCGCTGTGTGCCCAGGCTGGGAGGTGCCAGCAGAGGTGACCCTGTCCCTGCGGGGTGCCAGCAGAGGTGACCTGTCCCTGTCCTGTCGCTGTCCCCAGGGTGGTGCAGAGCGCGGTGCTGCTCTCCGACAGCCGCCTGCACCTGTTCCTGCAGAGCCAGCTGCCCGTGCCCGCCATCGAGGCCTGCGTGCAGGGCCGGGGCCCCCACTCGGTCACCGAGGCCATCCTGCACTACGCCATGGCCGGGCCCGCCTGGGGACAGCGCGGGGACAGCGACGGCGCGGGGCTGGGCCCGGCCAGGTGAGGGCAGGGACCGGCATGGAGAGGGGAGGGACAGCCAGGTAAGGGGAGGGACAGCCAGGTAAGGGGACAGACCTGCTCCGAGCTGGGACTGTGGTGGGAAAAGGACACGGGACAGGGAGAGCAGCCCGGGACAGCCCCGGCTCCTCCCTGTGGATCCCAGGGCACAGGAGCCCAGGCAGGAGAGCTGGAGTGTCCCTGGGATGGGAATATCCCCCCTTTTCCAGCTGGGGTGAAGCTGTGCCCAAAAAATCCTGATATTCCCTGGGTCATTCCCTTTTCCTGCTCTGTTTCCCAGCTGTGCCAGCCTGGGCAGCGCCCAGGGCTGCCTGGAGAGCTTCCCCTACTGGGGTGACCTGGGCATGGACGAGACACGGCCGGAGAGCCCCGAGCGTCCGGCCGGACACACAGTGACCCCTCTGGACAGCCCCGAGTGTCCAACTGGACATGGAGTGACCCCTCTGGACAGCCCAGAGTGTCCAACTGGACATGGAGTGACCCCTCTGGACAGCCCAGAGCGTCCAACTGGACATGGAGTGACCTCTAAGGAGAGCCTGGGATTCTCGAAATTCCCACCTGGACACTGAGTTACCCCTCAGGACACCCCCAGGCCCCGCAGCCCTCGCTGGGAGAGGGATCAGTGCCACTGGGATGGCCGCACTGGGAGCACTGGGAGCACTGGGAATGCGGCCCCAGCCGCGGCCGAGCTCTTCCCCAGCACATTCCTGATATTCCCAGCAGGGTTTTCCTCACTCTGCTCCTGCTCAGATCCCTCTGGAATCCCCAGGCTCGGTTCAAACGCCTCTGGAATTCCCAGACTGGGCTCAGATCCCTCTGGAATTCCCAAACTGGGACGATCTGAGCCGAGCTTCCCGCCGGGAAAAGGGAGGAACGGAATTTGGGGCTGGGATTCGTGTCCCCCTTCCCTCTGGGGCTGCTCCAGGGATTTTTGGGGAAGCAGGAGCAGCTCGGGTGGCTTTGGTGTCTTCCCCTCCCTCAGCACTTGGTGTGGGCAGGAAATAAAAATTAAATAAAAATAAAAATAAATGAATAAAACTCAAAACGGAAGTGGAGGAGATTTTCTGGGTTCTGCCGGGCTCGGGGGTGGAGAAGTGCCGGGAATTTCGGGATTTGGGGATTCGGAAATTCCTCACCCCAGGGGCGAATTTTGGGGAGGTTTTGGCGCCAGGGAAGGCCCAGCAATGTTTGGAATCCCTTGGGGGCAGCGGGAGTGGCTGTGATTGGTTGGTCGCCTCATTAATATTCACAACGTTCATTAATATTCATGAGCGTGGCCCTGCCATGGCACGGATGTGGCCAGGATCGGATCGGATCGGAATCCAGGGATCCACCCGGGTGCTGTGGATCCGTTCTGAATCCAGGGATCTGATCCCAATCCAGGGATCCGCTCCAGAGGGATCGGAGCCGAATTCCAGAGGGATCCGAGCCAAATTTGGGAATTCCGGAGGGATTGGGGCCGGCAGGGCCCCGCTACCATCAGTGCGGGAGGGGAGAGCGGGAAAAGCAGGAAAAACCAGGAAAAAACAGGAAAAAACAGAAAAAACCAGGAAAAACCAGGAGGTGGATACACTGGGTTCACCCTGACAGCAAAGGGGCCATTCCCGACCATTCCTGATCATTCCAGATCATTCCCAACCATTCCAGAGAATTCCTAACCATTCCTGGAGCAGCCAAATTTGGAGAGCAAAAAGGGATTTATTGAGGGAAAACACCTGGATTTGGGAATGGGGAACACCTGGATTTGGGATCTCCAGGGCATTTGGGACTGACCCAGGAGAAGCAGGATAACAAGAGCGGGAGATCTCCAGGGGATTTGGGGTTTTTGGGAAAAGCAGGATGCGTGCCTCAGTTTCCCCGTGGAGTGGCTCCGGGAGGGATTTTTGGGATAAATCCGCTCGGTGCCAGCGCTGGGTCCTCCGTGTGTGGCTCTGCTGTGGGAATCCCATGGGATTTGTGGGATTTGTGGGATTTGTGTGATCCAGGGAATGCCGTGCGTGGCGTTGTCCCCACGCTGCCATTCCCGGTCCCACCTGCTCCAGGGAAAATGGGGGATGGACATAAGGACACCACGGACACCTGGGGATGGGCCTGGGGCCCCAAATCCCAAACCCCAAACTCCAAACCCACATCAGGCATCCCAAATCCCACATCCCAAACCCCCAAACCTGATCAGAAACCCAAAACCTGACCCAAAATCCCCAAACCTGACCCCAACCCCAAACCCCATATCTCAAACCCCAAACCCCAGCGCCCAAACATGACCCCAAATCCCAAACCCCCAAACTCACACCCCAAATCTCAAACCCCAAATCCCAAACCTGACCCCAAGCCCCCAACCCCAAACCACGCACCCCAAACTTGACCCCAAACCCCAAACCTGACCCCAAACCCCAAATCCTGAACCCCCAACCCCACACCCCAAATCCCAAATCCCAAACCCAAAACATGACCCCAAATTCCAAACCGCGCACCCCAAACCCCGCACCCCAAACTCCAAACCTGACCCCAAAGCCCAAACCCAAACCCCACACCCCAAACTCCAAACCCCATCCCCCAAACATGACCCCAAATCCCAAACCCAAACCTCACACCCCAAACCTCACACCCCAAATCTCAAATCTGACCCCAAATCCCAAACATGACCCCAAACCCCCAATCCTGAACCCCCAACCCCACACCCCAAACCCCACAGCCCAAACTCCAAATTTCCCACCCCAAACCTGACCCCAAACCTCAAACCTGACCCCAAACCCCAAACCCCACGCCCCAAACTCCAAATTTCCCACCCCAAACCTGACCCCAAACCCCAAACCCCACACCCCAAACTCCAAGCCGTGCACCACAAACCCCACACCTGACCCCAGACCCCAAATGTCACGCCTGACCCCTCACCCCAGAGCCGACCCCGCGCCCCTCACCTGTCCCTGTCACGGCTCCATGTCGAAGGCGGGCGCCAGGAATTCCTTTGGGACGATCCCGATGTCCCGGCCGAGCTCCCCGACCCACCACCCGTACCCGGGGTACTCCTGTGGGACCGGCACCGGGGTCAGGCCCTTCCTGCGGGGTCTCACCCCAAATCCCACAGAAAATACCTCAAATCCCACAAAACTACCCCAAATCCCCTGGGTCATGGTTTGGGGTTTGTGCCAGAGGGGTGAAAAACCCAAATTTAATCCTAAAATCCGAATTTATCCCTAAAATCTGAATTTATCCCTGAAACCTCGCAGGCTGTGCTGCATCTTGGCCGCTCCACAATCCCGATTTCAAAGCAATCCCAATTTTAACCATTTTAAACCAATTTTAAACCAATTTTAAACCAATTCCTTCTCTACTGAATCTCGGGATAAATCTTAGAGAAACCTGGGCCTAAATCCTGGGATTTTCCAGCATCTGAGGGGATGGAAAAAAACCCCAAATTGATCCCTAAACCCCAAATATTCCCCTAAAGTCCAAATTTATCCCCAAACCCCCGCAGGCTGGGCCATTCTACAGTCTCAACCCCGATTTTAAAACCATCCAATTCCTTCTCTGAATCTGGGGCTAAACCCGGGCCTAAATCCTAAATTTCCCTAAATCCCAAATTTCCCTAAATCCCAGGATTTTCCAGCATCCGAGGGGATGGGAAAAAAACCCCAAACTGATCCCTAAAATCCGAATTTATCCCTAAAACCCCACAGGCTGCGCCGTTCCAAAATCCCAATTTTAAAACAACCCAATCCCTTCTCTGCCGAATCTGGGGCTAAACCTGGCCCTAAATCCAGCCCGGATTTCCCCAAATCCAGCCCGAATTTCCCCAAATCCAGCCTGAATTTCCCCAAATCCCGGGATTTCGGGGTCGGCACAGCCCCCAGACCCTCCCCAGCCCAGCTGCAGCGTTCCCCCCCGCGCGGCGCAGGAAGAATTAAAAGCGCATTAAAAACTCGCGGCAGCGGCGCTCGCGCCTCGGCTGGCGCTGCCAAATTGCCCCGCGCCGCCTCGTGCAGATGTTCGTTAATTATGCTAATTTTTATTAAATCATTAACGCCGAGCCCTGGCACGGCGGAGCCGCCTGAACCCTGCTCCGCTCCTTCCCGGCCCGCTGGAATTCCTGGGATTGGGGGAGCGCGAGGAGGAGGAGGAGGAGGAAGAGGAGGATGGGGTTTTGTTGGGGTTTGGTTAATTAGGGCTTAATGAGGGCTCTGCTGCGTTGGGCGGGGAGGGAATTTTGGGGGGTTTTATGGGAATTTTGGGGGGTTTTATGGGAAGGATTGGAAAGGAGGGGATGGGTGGGAAAAGGGATCCTGGGAGTGGTGTGGGAGGCACTGGGAGCACTGGGAACAACTGGGAAGTGGAGCAGCATCTTCTCTGTTCCCAGGAATCAGCAGGAATGGGGAAATCGGGAATCTGGGAGTCTTTCAGGGCTGGGAATGGATTTGGGGTCACTGGAATTCCTGGGAATGGGATTTGGAATGGCTGGGAATGGGATTTGAGGTCAGCCCGAGTCTGTCCTACCCATCCCAGGAATCCCCAAACTGGGAATCCCATCCCACCAAGATCTGCCCAATCCCAACAGGATCCATCCCACCCCAACGGGGTCTCCGTGTCCCATCCCAACAGGATCCACGTGTCCCATCCCACCAAGATCTGCCCGATCCCAACGGGGTCTCCGTGTCCCATCCCACCAGGATCTGTCCCATCTCAACAGGGTCCACGTGTCCCATCCCACCAGGATCCATCCCATCCCAACGGTGTCTCCATATCCAATCCCACCAGGATCTGTCTGACCCCACAAGGGTCCAGGTGTCCCATCCCAATGGGGTCTCCATGTCCCATCCCAACAGGGTTCAGATGTCCCATCCCAATGGGGTCTCTGCATCCAATCCCAACAGGATCCGTGTGTGCCATCCCAACAGGATCCATCCCATCCCAACAGGGTCACCATGTCCAATCCCATCACGATCTGTCCCATCTCATTGGGGTCTCCACGTCCAATCCCACCAGGATCCACGTGTCCCATCCCACCAGGATCTGTCCCATCCCAATGAGGTCTCCATGTCCCATCCCACCAGGATCCACGCGTCCCGTCCCAGCCCATCAGAACCCACACGTCCCAAAGATCCAGGGTTTATCCAATTAACCATTCCCCATAAAAACACCAAACCAGAGCCCCAGGATTTATCCAATTAACCATTCCCCATAAAAACACCCAACCACAGCCCTGCCGCCAGCCCGCCCTGCCCGAGGGACCCCAGGGTGACACTGAGGTGACACTGAGGTGACACCAGGCCCAGGCTCCATCCCGGATCCCCGTCCCAGGCCCGGGAAGCGCGGGGCTGCTCTTTATGGCGCGGCGCGGAGCCCGAGGCGGCGGCGAGCGCGGCTGGGGGACGATGTGACGGAAATGTTTCATCTGCCGGGCCCATCTGTGCCGCGCGCTCCTGCCGCTCGCCCCGAGAGAGGCGCCGCCGCAGCTCCGCATCGCCTTTAATATTCTCCTAAATCACCTCCCCGGCGCGCTTCAAGGGCCATTGCCGCCGCCGCGCCGGTTCATCTGGAGTGCACGGCGGAACGGGGGGCACGGCGAGGGCAGCGGGAGGGCAGGGCCGCGGCTCGGCCGGGATTCCCGGGGATTTGGGGGCCTGAGCAGCGCTCAGGATTGCAGGGGGACAGAGGGAGGGAGTGCGGAAAAAATGGAAATAAAAATCTGCAGGGAGTGGGCTGCACTCATTTGGGGGTGCAGGGATGTTGGGTTTGGGGGTTCGGGGGTGCAGGGACTGGGGGATGCTCGGGATTCGGGAATGTTGGGGTTCAGGAGGATCTGGGGTGCAGAGAGGATTTGGGGGTGCAGGGATTGCGGGATGCTCGGGATTCGGGAATTTTTGGCGT
Source organism: Melospiza melodia melodia (assembly GCF_035770615.1). Classification (NCBI taxonomy): domain Eukaryota; kingdom Metazoa; phylum Chordata; class Aves; order Passeriformes; family Passerellidae; genus Melospiza; species Melospiza melodia. The sequence continues at coordinate 435,130 of NC_086223.1, forward strand.
TCAGGAGGAGCCGGGGGATGCAGAAATGTTGGATTTGGAGGTTCAGGGGTGCAGGAATTGGGGAGTGCTCAGGATACAGGAATCTTTGGGGTTCAGGAGGAGCTGGGGGTGCAGGGAAGGTTTGGGGGTTCAGAGATATCGGGATTGTGGGGAGTACTCAGAATTCAGGAATGTTTTGGGTCCAGGATGATCTGGGGGGTGCAGGAATGTCAGATTTGGGGGTTCAGTGGTGCAGGAATTGGAGGGGTGCTCAGGATTCAGGAATTTTTGGGGTCCAGGGGGATCCAAGGGTGCAGAGAGGATTTTGGGGGTGCAGGAATTGGGGGGGTGCTCAGGATTCAGGAATTTTTGGGGTTCAGGAGGAGCCGGGGGTGCAGGGAGGGTTTGGGGGTGCAGGGATGAGCAGGGAGCAGGGGGATGAGCGGGATCCATGGGATTTGGCGTTTCAGGGATGCAGGAATCGGGGAGAAATATGCCAGAATTGGGGGGAAACACTCCAGAATCGGAGCTTTCACCTCTCCAGGAGTGGTGGTGATGAATTTGGGGATTGGGAGTTTCAGGGATGCAGGAATTGGGGGGAAATGTGCTGGAACTGGGGGGAAATGTGCCAGAATCGGGGCGAAACACTCTGGAATCGGGGTGAAACACCCCAGAATTGGGGCTTTCACCTCTCCAGGAGTGGCGGCGCTGAACTGGGGGATTTGGAGGTTCAAGGATGCAGGAATCGGGGTGAAATGTGCCGAAATCGGGGTGAAACACCCCAGAATGGTGTGAAGCACCCCATAACCGGCGCTCGCACCTCCCCCGGAGCACCGGGGCTGAACTGGGGGATTTGGAGGTTCAGGGATGCAGGAATTGGGGTGAAACACTCCCGAATCGGGGTGAATCTCTCCCGAATCGGGGTGAAGCACCCCATAACCGATGCTCGCACCTCCCCGCCCCACCGGCGCTGAACTGGGGGATTTGGAGGTTCAGGGATGCAGGAATCGGGGTGAAACACGCCAGAATCGGGGTGAAACACCCCATAATCGGTGTCAAACACCCCATAACCGGCGCTCGCACCTCCCCCGGAGCACCGGGGCTGAACTGGGGGTTTGGAGGTTCAGGAATGCAGGAATCGGGGTGAAACACTCCCGAATCGGGGTGAATCTCTCCCGAATCGGGGTGAAACACCCCATAACCGATGCTCGCACCTCCCCGCCCCACCGGCGCTGAACTGGGGGATTTGGAGGTTCAGGGGTGCAGGAATCGGGGTGAAACACGCCAGAATCGGGGTGAAACACCCCATAATCGGTGTCAAACACCCCATAACCGGCGCTCGCACCTCCCCCGGAGCACCGGGGCTGAACTGGGGGATTTGGAGGTTCAGGGATGCAGGAATTGGGGTGAAACACTCCCGAATCGGGGTGAATCTCTCCCGAATCGGGGTGAAGCGCCCCATAACCGGCGCTCGCACCTCCCCGGCAGCACCGGCGCTGAACTGGGGGATTTGGAGGTTCAGGGGTGCAGGAATCGGGGTGAAACACGCCAGAATCGGGGTGAAACACCCCATAATCGGTGTCAAACACCCCATAACCGGCGCTCGCACCTCCCCCGGAGCACCGGGGCTGAACTGGGGGATTTGGAGGTTCAGGGGTGCAGGAATCGGGGTGAAACACGCCAGAATCGGGGTGAATCTCTCCCGAATCGGGGTGAAGCGCCCCATAACCGGCGCTCGCGCCTCCCCGCCCCACCGGCGCTGAACCCCGCGCTCCGCAGCGCGGCCCGGGCGCCCCGAGGAGCGCTCGGGCTCTGCCGCATCCCCCGCGTTGCCGCGGCAACCGGAGCGGCCCCGCCGCCGGTCCCCGGGGCCGCTCGGGCGGCTCCACCTGCGCCCCCCGGCCCCCGGCGGGGTCAGCGCGGGGCCGGCAGAATTAATGAAGGCGGCCGCTAATGAGGTGTCGGCGGCTGTTGATGCTCTCCGTGTGTCGGGGGCACTCGCATTTCCAGAGCTCATTATGGGCTGCAATTAGGCTGCGGCACCGCCAGATATTTAGCTCCGGCTTTTTTTTTTTTTTTTTCTTTTTTTTCTGGTGGTTTTTGTTTTTTTTTTTTTTTTTTTTTCCCCCACTCTTAAATTAGCATTTTAATAACTCCGCTGCCGAGCGGGGAGAACAACACCAAAATTGGCCGTTTTTCACGGGGAAAAACTTCCCGGCTCGAGTTAATGGCAGAGTTGTGAGGGAGGGAGGGAGGGAGGGAAAAAAAAAAAAAATTAACCTTTCCCGCCTATCCCAGCGGGGGAGGGGGGAAAAAAAAGGGGAAAAAAATGAAATGAAATGAAATAAAAAAGCGAAAGGGAGTGATTTTTTATTTGGTTTATAGCACGCTCCTCCGGTTCCGAAATTTGCTCTGAGGCCGATAATTTTCGGCTTTGGAGTCGCGGCCGGAGGAGGTCGGAGCTGAGGGAGGGTTTGGGATAATTCCGCATCCATCCCGAACCCCGAATCCCAAATGCCCCAAAAAGGGAGCGGGGCGCGGATTTGGGAGGGGCAAGTGCCGGTTCCGGGATGGATCCGAAATAAAACCGGATCAAACATCAGATCCAAAATCCCCTTTAAAAATCAGATTTAACATCCCACTTTAAAAGTCCTATTAAATTTCCGCTTAAAAATCCGATCCAAAAATCCCATTAAAATCCCATTAAAATCCCATCAAAAATCGCTTTCCAGACAAAACCTCGGCGTCCCTTCCCGCTCCAAAAGCCACTGCGATTGTTCCCTGAAATTCCCTGGATTTGGGGCAGGAAAGGGGATTTGGGGACAACCCCGGAGGGGGATTGGGGAAGGGGACGCGGACAGGTCACAAATTTATAGGGAATTGGCTGAACCGCCCCTTTTTTCCTAGATTTTCAACCCAATCCCGTTCCCAATCCCAATCCCAATCCCACCCCAACCGCTTCCTTTTCCAGCAGGATTCCTGATCCCGGTTATTGGGCGATCCCAAATCCCCTGGAATTGGGAATTCCAGGATTTTTCCTTCAGGGTTGGGAATTTGGGGATGTGGGGAAAAAGGGGAGGGACCCTGGGGGTCAGCCCCGGTGGGATCAGCGGGATTTGGAACCGGGAAATTCCGGTTTTCCCCCCAAATCCGGGCTCCCCCCATCCCGGATTTCCCACCACTCCTTTTTTGTTTTGTTTTGGGGTTTTGGGGGTTTTTTTTTGGGGTGATCGCTTTAAACTCGGGATTTTGTTCGGGATCTGCGGGAAGGGCTCGGGAATTCCGGGAATTCCACGGATTCCAGAGGGAGGGAGCGGAGCCCGGGAATGTCCGGAATGCGCGGAATTCCCGCCGGGATTTGGGGTCAGCTCCGGGATTTCTGGGATGTTTTGGGATTTCTGGGATGTTCTGGGATTGGTTTTTTATCCCCGCAGTTTCTCTGTTTTTCCCGCGGTTTTCCATGGAAAAATTCCCGAATCTGCCGGCAGGGGTGGGTGCGGATGGATGGAACGGAGATAGAACAGTGAGTGGAAAATAGATAGTGTAAAAATTACAATATAATATAAAAATTATAAAAATTTTTAAATTATAAATATGAAGTATAAAAGGTAAAATTAAAAATAGAACAAAGAAAATATAAAATGTAAAAAAGGAGCAAAGTATAGCATATAAAAATAAGATTAAAAAATGTAAAAATAAAGTATAAGCTATAAAACATAAAATATAAAAAATATATTTTAAATATGTAAAAGATAAAATATAAAAATTAAAATGTCAAATTTAAAATATGAAATTTAAAAATAAAATATAAAAATTCAAATATCAAATGCAAAATATAAAACGTAAAATGTAAAGTACAAAAAAATGAAAAAGTAAAACTAAAATTTAAGTTTTAAAATATAAGCTAGAAATTATAAAGTACAAAATACAAGACATTAGATATAAAATCTTAAATTAAAAACAGAAAAGCAATGGAAAATCCCCCGTTCTGTGGAGCACATCCAGGAGTGAATGGAATTCCCAGGATCCAGGAAAATCCGGGAATTTCCAGGCTGGGAAGAGCCCCCGGAGCCTCCCCCGCTCCCGAACCCCGAATTTCTGCTGAGCCCCGGAACAAATCCCAGAGAAAAATCCCGCTTTTAATGCGGGGATCCATGAATTTGTTTTATTTGCCTGTTTATTTATTAATCTTACAATTTATTAAATTAAAATATTATTTGTCATTATTTTAATAGCAATTTTCTTACTTTTAAATTTTATTTATTATTAATAATTATTCTTGAATTATTTTTTATTATTGATGAACATGAATTTACCTCTCTGTTTACCTGTTTGTTTAGTAATTTATAATGAATTAACATTTATTGACCTATTTGTTTACATGTTTATTTACTAATTTATAATGAATTAATAATTAATTAATAGGTTCGTGTACCTGTTTATTTAGTGATTGACAATGAATTAATTAACATTTATTTGTTTGTTTACCTCTTTATGTATTGATTTATATTGGATTTAAATAGCTGTTTATTAATTAATTACCATTAATTTACTTGTTTGTTTCCTTGTTAATTTATTAATTTATAATCAATTTATTTCCGGTTTTATCAATTAATTAACGTTAGTTTACCTGATTATTTATTAATTGATTGACATTAATTTACCTGATTATTTATTAATTTATAAATAATTTCTTTCCCTGATTTTTATTAATTTATCATTAACCCACCTCCTTATTTAATAATCAATAATTAATATAGAATTTATTAATGACCCTATTTATTAATTAGATCTTTCATTCCATTCATTAATTAAATTTATGACATTTATTAAATGAATTCATTTTCCCACCCGGGGCTCATCCCAGGAAATTCCCGAGGCGCTGATCCCAGATCCCTCCAGGTTTTCCAGGACCCTTTGGGATTCCCAGTGATGAATTCCCAAGGAAATGTGGGAACATCCCGGAATTCCCGGGAATTCCAGCCCCGACGGCCTCGGCATTCCCGGGATTTACGGGACGAGGAACGGACCCGAGTTTATCCCGGAATTCCTGGGAACGGGGACGGAATTCCGGCTTCTCCTGGGGGGTTTATCCCGGGAATGGGCGGGTGAATCCCTGCGGAGGGGGGAAATTTGGGATGGAACATCTGGGATTTGGGATGGAGCACCGAAACTTGGGATAAAACACCAAAATTTGGGATGGAACATCTGGGATTTGGGATGGAGCACCGAAACTTGGGATAAAACACAGAAATTTGGGATGGAGCACCGAAATTTGGGTTGGAGCATCTGGGATTTGGGATGGAGCACTGAAACTTGGGATAAAACACCAAAATTTGGGATGGAGCATCTGGGATTTGGGATGAAGAACCAGAATTTGGGATGGAGCACTGGGAATGTGCAGGTGATTCCCTGCGGATGGGGGAAATTTGGGATGGAGATCAGGGATGGGCAGGTGAGGATGGACAGGGGGAAATTTGGGATTCAGGATCGGAAATGCGCAGGTGAGGCCCTGAGTGAGGAAAATTCGGGATTTGGGATCAGGGATGCGCAGGGTTCATTCCTGAGGATGAGGAAAATTCGGGATTTGGGATCAGGAACGCGCAGGGTTCATTCCTGAGGATGAGGAAAATTCGGGATGCAGATTTGGGGATGCGCAGGTGAGGCCCTGAGGGCTGGGCACAGTTTGGGATCAGCCTCGTCCCTGTCCCTGTCCCCAAACCCATCCCTGTCCTTGTCCCTGTCCCTGACCCAGGAGTGACCGGGAGTGACCAAAGGTGACCAAAAGTGACCAGGGGGCCATCAGGGGTGACCAGGGGTGACTGGAAGTGGCCAGATGTGACCGGGGGTGACCGGGGATGACCAAGGGTGACCAGGGGATCACCGGGGGGTGACCAAGGGGTGTCTGGATGTGACCAGGGTTGATCGAGGGGCGACCACAGAGTGACTTAGGGGTGACAAGGGGACAACCAGGGGGTGACCAAGGGGTGACCAAGGGATGACCAAGGGGTGACCAAGGATGACCAAGTGTGACCAGGGGATCACCTCTGGAGGTGACCAGAGGTGACCAAGGGATGACCAAGGGGTGATCGAGGGGTAACCAAGGGGGTGACCGAGAGGTGATTGAGGGGTGACCCAGGGGTTACCAGGGGGTGACCAAGGGTGACCAGGGGATGATCAGGGGTGCCCAGGGATAACCAGGGGTGTCCAGAGCTGGCCGGGGTGACCAGGAGTGACCAAGGGGTGATTGAGAGGTGACCAGGAGGTGACCGGGGGGTGATTGAGGGGTGACCGGTGGGTGACCGGGGGGTGACCGGGGGGTGACCGGGGGGTGACTGGGGGGTGACCGAGTGGTGACCGAGTGGTGACCGCTGCCTCCCAGCTGCCGCCATCCCGGCGCTGCCGCCGTTCCCAGCGGGACCATTGCGGGCACCGGGCGCAGCTGAGCCCGGGCCGAGCTCATCCCGCGCCGCCTCCGGGGACGGAGCGGGGAGGGAGCTCAGAGCCGGTCCCGTCCCCAAATCCACGGAAAATGCCACTAGATGTCACCCCGCGCCTTCGGCAGCCGCGGGGAGCGGGAATGCTCTGCCGGCGCTTCCCTCTCCCGGTTCTACCGGCAGGGATGGAGGGAATGAACGGATCCCGGTTCTACCGGCAGGGATGGAGGGAATGAACGGATCCCGGTTTTACCGGGCAGGGATGGAGGGAATGAACGGATCCCGGTTTTAGGGCAAGGATGGAGGGAATGAACGGATCCCGGTTTTACCGGCAGGGATGGAGGGAATGAACGGATCCCGGTTCTACCGGCAGGGATGGAGGGAATGAACGGATCCCGGTTTTAGGGCAAGGATGGAGGGAATGAACGGATCCCGGTTTTAGGGCAAGGATGGAGGGAATGAACGGATCACGGTTTTAGGGCAAGGATGGAGGGAATGAACGGATCACGGTTTTAGGGCAAGGATGGAGGGAATGAGCAGATCCGGTTTTGGGGCAGGGATGGAGGGAATGAACGGATCCCGGTTTTACCGGGCAGGGATGGAGGGAATGAACGGATCCCGGTTTTGGGGCAGGGATGGAGGGAATGAATGGATCCCAGTTTAGGCAGGGATGGAGGGAATGAACAGATCCGGTTTTGGGGCAGGGATGGAGGGAATGAACGGATCCCGGTTTTGGGGCAGGGATGGAGGGAATGAACAGATCCCGGTTCTACCGGCAGGGATGGAGGGAATGAACGGATCCCGGTTCTACCGGCAGGGATGGAGGGAATGAACGGATCCCGGTTTTACCGGGCAGGGATGGAGGGAATGAGCAGATCCGGTTTTGGGGCAGGGATGGAGGGAATGAACGGATCCCGGTTCTACCGGCAGGGATGGAGGGAATGAACGGATCCCAGTTTAGGCAGGGATGGAGGGAATGAACGGATCCCGGTTTTAGGGCAGGGATGGAGGGAATGAACGGATCCCACATTCCCACAATTATCCCGGAGGAGGAACCACTGGGACAGGAAAAAGGGAGCAGGGCCGGGAATGGGGATATGGGAACGGGGTTTTGTTGGGATTATGGAATTCCGGGATGAGGTGGGAGGGAAGGAGCTCAAACCCCATCCCATTCCCAGCCCTGCCATGGTCTGGGATCCCTCCTGCTATCCCAGCCCAGCCTGGCCTTGGGCTCTTCCAGAGATGGGAATCAGGGATGGGAATTGGGGATGGGAATTTGGGATGGGAATGACTCTTCCCTTTTCCCAAGTGAATTCCCAGTGTTCTCCTGACAGGGATTTTTGGAAAGAGCCGTTGGCATCTCTGGGGTTGTCACCCTGCCCCTCCCACATCCAGGATCCCTTGGGATCAGCATTCCCGGGATTCCTGGCATCAAACAGGGCCCGATTTCCCTGGAATTGCCCAAGGAACACCGGGACAGGGTCGGTTTCCACACTGGGGATCACGCCCAGATCCAGCCTCGGCAATTCCACCATTCCCTGACCCCATTCCGCTCCCGGGGCCCAGATTTCCCGGGAATGCCAGGCCGGGAAGGCGCCAGATGGGATTTTATAGGAGCCGCTATTCCGTGGTCGGAGCCAGCGGGCGCCGCGAGATTAATTCCGTGAAATTAATTGGGACAAGATTGAAAAGGAAATTAAGGCGCAGCTGAGTGAACATTCCCAACCTTTTCCCTCCTCCTCCTCCTCCTCCTCCTCCTCCTCCTCCTCCTCCTCCTCCTCCTCCTCCTCCTCCTCCTCCTCCTCACCCCTGGATGAACACGGTCTGGGAAGATCCCAGCACGGGCGATTCCCCAAATTCCCAAATTGGGAATCCCCAAAAATGGGGAATTTGCAGGTTTCCAGAGCTGGGTGCAGGATCAGGAGGGGAAGATGCTCCTCCAACCCCAAAGCAAGGCCCAAATAGCCCCCAATCCCAGTAAAAACCAGTAAAAACCAATAAAACCCAATAAAACCCAGTAAAACCCAGTGAAACTAACAACTCCCTCTCCTGACGTCATCAATTTACTTTTAAATCTTATTTTTGGGTGATTTTGGCACCTTTTGGCCTTGAAAATGAGCTTGGATCCAAAAGATTCCTGCTCCTCTCTCCCTGAGGATGCGGATAAAGTCACCCCATTGGAAATGGGAAATAATATATAAATAAATGGGAAAGAATAATGGGAAATGAACCAAATTCCCAAAAAATTCCCAAAAATTCCCCCAAAATTCCGGCTCCTACCTTGCTGAGGATGTGGATGAGGTCGCCCCGTTGGAAGGAGAGCTCGTCGGGATTGTCCCCATGGCAATCCCACAATCCCTGGTAGTAATTGGAATAATCCCAGTCGGAATTTTCTGGGAAAAAGGGAAAAAAGTGTCAGGTTGGTGAGGGATTTATAGGCACAGGATCATAGAGGTGATTCCAGAGCTGAAAGTTCTCCTGGAGCTTCTCCGGGATGGGAAAGGCCCCAAATCCATCGGGAATGTTGAATGTTGAGGTTGGGAAATGTTGGGAATTCCATGGAATTCCATCACGGACTGGCTGGCTGAGGGATTGGTGCTCCCCAAAGAGTTTGGTCCCAGTTTTCCAGGGATTCCTTTCCCAGGAATTCTCATCCCAGCTCCTCTCCTGCTCCCCAGAGGGACAGGAGGGCGTTGGAAGCATCCCGGGAATATCTGATGGAATTCTGGGGGGTTGGATCCCAAAATTCCTGCCGGATCCCTCCCTGGCTTTTTAGGGATAAAAAACCCACTTAAAAAAATCCCAAACACCTCCTTTATCCCAGGAATTTTGGGAGATGTCTCCTCATCCCATCGGGAAGAGTCTTCCCAAGTGGAATTCCACCAGTGGGAGGAGTCAAATCCCAGGAATTTTCCTGTTCTCCAAATTTTCCACAGTCCAGCGTGCTCCAAAGTGGCCAAAATCCCAAAATATTCCCCCCATCCATATCCTGGGAATCCTTTGGATTGGGACCTTACCCTCCTCACTCCCGAAATCCTCCTCATCCTCCGGGAACGGCGGAGGCAGCTCCTCATCTGCGGAGGGAAAAAACAGTGGGAAAATCCGGGAAAAACAGAGGGAAAATCCGGGAAAAACAGAGGGAAAATCAGGGAAAATCCGGGAATGCTGCAGCTGTGGCAGGCCCAGGGCTCCGAGAGAATCCTGGGAATAAAAAATTCCCGGATTGATGGTGGGGAGAGGAAGTATCGGGGAAGATTTTCATGGGAAACCGGAATTGTTGTGGGCACCGGGAAAAACAGATCTGTGAATTCCTGCAGGAAGAGAGGAAGAGGAAATTCCAGAGGGGAAATTCCAGGCTGGGAATGAGAGGGAGGAAGGAGGAATTAGGGAGGAAAGGATGGAAAGGAAGGAATGATCCCGGGGAAAAGGCGGATTCCAGAGGGGCTGGGAAGGCCCGGAAAAATGGGAAGGGAGTGGAGCTGGGCGGAGCATCCCAAATTTCCATCCTCATCCATGGAAAACTCATTTCCCTTCCCACAGACATCCCTGCCTGCTCCTTGTCCCGTTCCCAGGCACATTCCTGGAGGATTTGCAGCTGGGAAATTCAGGAATGGGATCCATGGAGATGGAGAAGACCCTCCCCACCATCCTGGGGTTTTCCTGGAATCAAATCCGATGGATCCAGGGGTTTTCCTGGAATCAAATCCGATGGATCCAAGGGTTTTCCTGGAAGCAAATTGGACGGATCAAAATGTTTTCCTGGAATCAAATCCAATGGATCCAAGGGTTTTACTGGAATCAGGCCTGGAAGTGAAGCTCTGCCTTCCCAACTCCACCCAACACTTGGATTCTCCAGGACGGAATCAAAGCGAGAAGCTGGAAAACTTTGGAAAATTCCGCTTCTCCCTCCCACCCCACTTTTGGGATCCTCATCCCGGGGGTCCGGAGCCGCCGGCGCATCCCGGGAAGCTTTGGAATCTCTGCGGAGCCGAGTTTTTAATGGAGCAATTTGATTCAATTTTCCAGTCGATAAAATTCCCCGGCAGCGCTCGGCGCTTCCGAACGGACACCTTCACTCCTGATTTAACATTCCCATCGAATCCTTCCCGGGAAATTGGAAAAATTTATCACCTGTGAAATTTTATTTGGCCTCGGCCGCGTCTGTTTTTGTAAAACTTCATTAACGCCGAGGAAATTATCTCTCCGTGGCTTTTCCCGGTTTTTTTATTCCCGTCTCCCGGGTTTTTTTTTCGTGGTTTTTGGTCAGGAGGTAAAGGAGGGAGAAGGAGGTGGAGGGAGGATGGGACTGGGGATTTTCCAGGGGTTTTGGGGGGTTTGGGATGGAGGAAGATCCCAAAAGTTCCCAAGATGAAGAGTTGGGTTATCCCAGGGGAGCTGGGAAGGCCAATCCATGGAAATTCATGGATGTCCATGCAAAACCATGAAAACCCATGGAAATTAATGGAAAATCATGGGAATCTATGAAACCTCATGAAAATCCATGAAAACTCTGAGGGCTGCTCCAGCAGAATCCCCAGATCCAAAATTCCCAGAAAAACAAGTTTTGGATTCGGGAGGTCCATCAAAAGTTCGTAATAAAGAAATGGGATAAAACCTTGGAATTTTGAGTGGGTTAAAAGCGGAGATATTGGAATGGCACCGGTGCAAACCGGCTGAGGTTTCCTCACATTTTTCCAAGGAAAAGTTGGGAATTTGGGATCTCACCTGGCATTACCTCGTAGATGTCTTCGCCTTCCAGCTCCTGTTCCTCGGGATTCAGGGTGGAATTTTGGGAATTATTCATGGAATCGGAGCTGTCCCGGTCCTTGGAGAGCTCTTCCTCCTCCTCCTCCTCCTCATCCTCGTCGCAGGGAATGGTCAGGGAGCTCAGGTCTGCCGGGAAAGAGGGGAAAAAGGGATGGAAAAGTGGGAATTCTCCCGATTCCAGAGGGGTGGGATCAGGATCCAAATCCTGCACCTGAGAACGGGCAAAAAAACAAAGGAAAAACCAAGGGAAGATGGAAAAACCCAAGGAAATATGGAAAATCCCAGGAAATAACCCCAAATTCAGGGATGAGTCCTGAAGGGACACAGCCAGGGGTTCTGGAAAATTCCAGAGGGTTCCAGAGGGTTTCTGGAATTTTCTCTGCCTCCAGCTGGAACAACTCCCCACAAATCCGGGCATGAGTGGACGGAGAGCCCCGATCCAGGTGGGAAAACGCTTCCCAAAGAACCCAAAACCCAAAAAAACCGGGAACGGCTCCAGACTCACCCCTGAGGAGGAACCGGATCTGCTCCACCCAATCCTGGGCCTCGGCCGGGCTCGGAGCTGCGAACTGCCGGGAGAATCCGTTATCCCGGGATCTGGGATCTGGGATTTGGGATCTGGGATCTGGGATCTGGGATTTGGGATCTGGGATCTGGGATGAGGGGACAGGGATCCGCCATTCCCAACCCCAGGCCACCGGGAAAAGCATTCCTGGGATTTATCTCCTGGCTCCAAGTGGGAGCGGAGCACAGCCAGAATATCCCAGGAAAGCTGGAAAACCTAATCCATGGAAACCCATGTAATTCCATGAAAACTCATGGAAATCAATGGAAACCCATTCCCATTTCTCCCCCGCTATTCCTGTTTCAACCTCCAAATTCCCATTTTTCCATCAAAATTCCCATTTGCCTCCCCCCAAACTCCCATTTTCCCCCAGAAAATTTCCATTTTTTCCCCTGAAATTCCCATTTCCCCCCAGAATTCCCGTTCCCCCCCACAGAATTCCCATTTTCCCACCATTCCCCACCTCGTAGGAGCGTTTTCCGGGACAGAACAGCTGGAAGCAGCATTTTTTCCGGGAATCTTTCCGGAGCTGGGGATCTAGGTGGGCCTGGTAGCGCTCGATGGGAAAGGAGCCTTTGGGCTGCTTGCCTGGGAAAGGGGAATTGGGCAAAAATTGGGATTTTCCGGCTTTTTTTCCACCCCTGGATGCAGCTCAGGGGGGCTTATCCATGGAGGGAAACTGAGGCACACAGCTGGAAAATTCCAGGGAAGGGGAATGTCCAGAAAATCCGGGAAAGGGAAATGGCTGGAAAATTCTGGGAAAGGGGAATGGCCAGAAACTTCTCTTTGCTCGAATGGAGAAAACCCCAAATCCAGCTGGGATTTCCCCGTCCAGGAGCTGGGAATTGCGGTTTTCCATGGTCAGATCCCACTTTTCTACCCAAAAGTTGGGAATTCTTTTCCCTCTCACTTTTCTCGTTGGCGTAGTAGAGGAAATTCCGTTGGGTGAGGACGCACCAGCGCTTGTGCCAGTCTGAGCCGAAAAAGCTGGGCTCTGGAAAACGGGAAAAAAATAGGGAAAAATGGGAAAAGTCAGGAAAAATCAGGAAAAGCAGGGAAAAGGCTCCATTTTATTCCTTTGGGATGCGTTTCTCATGGATTCACTGCAGCCAGGGAACGTGTTTGGGGTTAAATCTCTGGGAAATGTCGTTAAATCAGAAATTAGCGGGAGTTAAGCCAGGCCTAACTCCGAGCTGAGCTCAGGGAAAAGCCAGGAGCTGTTTCTGCCTCTCCCCATCAATAATTCCCGAGAAAATCCCATTAGGGAAGGGAATAATTTGTGGCTTTCACGGGAAAAGGGAGATAAGGCCGAGGCTGATTCCGAGCCCGGCTCTTATCTCCGCATTAAATGTGGGATGATCCCGAATCCCTGGAGCTTTTCCCGGCTTTTTCTCCTCATTAGTTTTGCCCTCCAGGCCTGGGCTGGGCTTAATTTAATTCCAGGATTTAATTTGGATGCTCTGGAAAAGGGAATGAGCCGGGCAAGGCGTTGGAAAACCTGGAGGCTCCTGCCGGTGGAAATCCGTGGATTTCCTGATTTTTCCTGGGTTTTTTTAGGCTGGAAATTGGGGATTTTCCCAAATTTTCAGATGGCAGCCCCGGATCTTCTCCTGGGATTCCTGCTTTTACCTCGGGATCTCTTCTCCAGGTATCCTTGCTTCAAAATATTCCTGGAATCCTGGAAGGGCCGTGGGATCTCCTCCAGGCCTGCAGGGAGCAGAGCAAAGGAAAATCTTGGAATTTGCCATTCCCATCCCCACATTCCAAGGTTTCCAGCCTCTTCCTTTGGGGAAGAAGTGTTTGGGGTGGAAATCCCAGTTTATCCCAATCCTGCTGATATTCCCATCATTGGGAATAGGGAACAGGGTCTTGGAATAATTCTGGGATTCAGCGGGATGAGGATGGAGCTACCCTTTCTCCCTGGAATCTGGTTGAGTTGTGGACATGGAAAACCAAATTCCCATGGAGGATCTGCCCATGGAATCTCATCCCGGAGCCTGGAAGGGCTCTGCCATTCCCAGCTCATCCGAAAAACCTGGGAATCCTGGGATAGTGGGAGGTGACCCTGGATGAGCCTTAGGATCCTTTCCGTCCTAAATTATCTCGTAATAAATGCACATAAAAGTGAAAAATATGGAAATAAAAATATAAAAATATAAAAATACTGATCCATAACTTGAAAATCCCTGGAATTCCTCCCCTGTTCCCCAATCCTTCCCCAATCCCAACATTCCGACCCCGGCCCTGCCCGGCCGAGCCCTCCCTGATCCACAATGAGCCGGAAAATCCTAAATCATTCCCTAATGGAGCGCCCACCCCATCCATCAGCGGGCGGGAATCCATCCCCATTAATTCCCTAATCCATGATAAACTTCCCGTCCTTTCCTGTCCGCGCGGGGACTCCGTAAATCCCGACTTTTGCTCCGGCTCCACCGGAGCGTTCAGGTGTGCTCCGACCATTCCTCGTTAGCCCGACGGCCTCATTTCCCCGGGAATGGCCTTGGAGGCCTCGCTTTCCCGGGAATGGCCTTGGAGGCCTCGCTTTTCCGGGAATGGTGAGGCCTTGGAAGCCCCATTTTCTAGGGAATGGCCTTGGAGGCCTCATTTTCCTGGGAATGGCCTTGGAGGCCTCATTCCGTACGCAGAAAACTTGGGAATTCTGCAGGCAGCAAACTTGAGAAAAAGTTTGGAATTCTGGGAAAACTGGGGGATTCCAGAGGCAACAAATATGGGAATTTTAGGCACAACAAACTCAGGAATTCCAGAGGCGGCAAACTTGGGAATTCCGGAGACACAAAACTCCGCAATTCCGTAGGCAACAAATTTGGGAATTCCAGAGGCAAGAAACTTGGGATAACTCCCCGCAGCGGGGCAAATCCAGGGGGAATTCCAGCATTTTTTGGGATTCTGCCCAAGGTGACGTTTAGCAGGGCTGGGGAACGGCTTCCATAAATCCCGGCTCATCCCGGGAACCCGCGGAACGCCGGGATCAGCCCCCGCATCCGGCCGGGAAGCGCGGCCGGGGCTCGACCGCGGCTTTTCCGTGTTCCCGATAAGGAACCCATCCATCAGGGCCGGGGGAAGGCAGGAGGGCGGGAACGGGGCTGGATTTATCGGGAATGTGTCATTCCCTCCACACGCCCCGCGGGATAAATGGATCCTCCATCATCGCCGGCCGCTCCGCACCTGCGGCCGCGCGCGCTCCGCGGTGACCGCAGCCAAGGATTTGATGGATTCTCCCGGCTTTAATGAACGTAAACAAACAAAGGAGAGAGGGAAACATCAAATAATTCCCGTGACAGCTCCCAAAAGGAGCCGGGAGAGCGGGAAGCGCTTCCCAAAGGGAGCCGCGTTTGATGTGGGATCGGGATTTGTAAACAGCGGCAGCTCCGGATCGCGCCTTATCCAAATATTTCCCTTTCCCAGCGCCGGCTGAAAGTCGGGATTGACGGCTTTGGACTCTTCAACTTTCAGCTTTCACCCCGCGGCTCCGGCTCCGGTGGGAGGGAGGGAGGGAGGGAGACCCCACCCCCATTCCCGCTGGAATTTGTTCCCTAATTTCCCCTTGGAAAAGCTGATGTGGGGCAGCTGGAGATCAAACTCCCAGTGCTGCTTTCCCCCAACATTCCCGGTTTTCCAGAGGGTCCCAAGCCCCTCTGGGGACCTCCCGGCCCCAAAGGAGGAGGGAGGGAGGAGTGACCTCAATTCCTGCCGGGATTTGTTCCCTAATTCCCCCTTGGAAAGCTGATATGGGACACCTGGAGATCAGACTGGTCCCGCTCTTCCCACTCATTCCCGGTTTTCCACAGGGTCCTGAGCCCCTCCAAGGAACCCGCAGCCCCAGATGGAACCAGTGGAGGAGAGAGAGGGAATGGGAGGGATGAGCCCCATTCCTGCTGGGATTTATTCCCAATCTCCCCATGGCAAAGCTGATCTGGGGCACCTGGAGATCAAACTGGAGCCGCTCATTCCTGGTTTTCCAGAAGTTTCCCCTTTTTCTTCAGTCACAGCCCTCATCCATCCCATCCCTTTTTTCCATCTGGGTCAATCCCAGAGGGATGAAGCTCCCCCAGCCATGGATAAACAGAATTTGGGATGCTGAACCTTGGGAGCAAATCCCAAATCCTGGTGGGATCCTCCTGCCCAGCCACCCTCTTTTCCTGATTCCCACAGGGGCAGCAATCCCAGGGAAAATCCTAAATTTTGGGGAGTTGAGGGTGTCACAGATGTGGGAATTCCACCTTTAATCCTGAGCGTAAATTCAGGAATAAAGGGAAGGGAATGAAAGAACCTTCGTGCCATAAATATCCCGGGAATTCCCACGGGCACTCCGGGGTTACATCCCAGCTCTTTAAAAACGTATCCCAGGAAAATCAAGCACCTCCATCACCTTCCCGGGAATATTTACGGCCTCTCGGAAGGGCTGGCCAGCACAATTCCCACTTGGAATTCTCCAGGAGCCGCCAAAGGTCAGCGCAGGGGTGGACCCGGCTGAAGGATTTCCCTCCCGGGATTCCAGGGCTGGAGATCCCAACCCTGGAGCTGCTCCCGAGGGATTCTCCCGGGGTTTGGGGTCGCGTCCCGGGCCAGGAACTCAGGGAAAGGCCGTGTCATTCCAAGATTTTGCCACAAGGAAGCAGCAGAAGCTCAGGATTGGAGCCGGGAGAGGGAGCGGCCCCGGCGGGAGCGGCAGCGGGGGGCTGGGATCCCAATTCCCAAATTTCCCACCGCAAAAAGGGGCTGGGAACCCCGGCTGGGATCCCAAATCCCAAATTTCTCATCCCTAAAAGGGGCTTGGAACCCCGGCTGGGATCCCAATTCCCAAACTTCCCACCCCAAAAAGGGGCTGGGAACCCCGGCTGGGATCCCAAATCCCAAATTTCCCACCGCAAAAAGGAGCTGGGAACGCTGGCTGGGATCCCAAATCCCAAATTTCCCACCCCAAAAAGGGGCTGTGCTGATCCCTAAAATCCCCTGGCCCAGGGGGGTCCAGACCCCCACTTTTCCCCAGTTTTAGGGTGGCAATTCCATCTCCAATTCCTGCTGGGAATTCCAAAGGAAGAAGGGAGGAGGTTGGCAGGTCCCTGTCCCCGTCCCTGTCCCTGTCCCTGTCCCCATCCCTGTCCCCATCCCAGACGCTTCAAACCCTTTTTGCCCCGTTTCAGGGTGGCAGTTCCATGCCCCATTCCCTTTGGGAATTCCATGGGAAGCAGATGGGGGTTGACAGGTTCCTGTCCCATTTTCTGTCTCTTTTCCCATCCCATCGATCCCATCCCATTGATCGCATCCCATCCCAGTCTTCCCAAACCCCTTTTCCCATTTTTGGGGTGACAGCTCCGTGTCCAATTCCTGCTGGGAATTCCACGGGAAGTGGATGGGGGTTGACAGGTCTCTGTCCCCATCCGTGTCCCTTTTCCCATCCCATCCCATCCCATCCCATCCCATGCCATCCCACCCCAGTCCCCCCAAACCCCCTTTCCCATTTTTGGGGTGCCCTCTCCATGCCCCATTCCCGCTGGGAACCCCGTGGGAAGCTCCAGCCCCTCTCCCTCCCTCTCCCTCTCCTGACCTCATCACTTTTCCCCCCCTCTGCAAAAGTGCTGAGCGCGGCTTTCCCGGGAATTATTTATCCGCGGGAGAAATGATTAAAAAAATTATTGGGAAAAAAAGGGAGATAAAACAAAACATCGATCGCTGCGGCCGCGTCCGCCTCTGGGAGCGCTGGGAATGACAGCGGATAATGGATGGTGGGGCCGGAAAAACGGGGAACGGCTTTTTATGGCAGCTCGGGTTCCCGCAGAGCCGTAAATCCGGGACGTGGGGGGTCGGGAGGAAAGCTCCAAACGGGGATTGGGGAACTTTGGGTAGGAACCCTGGTGGGATCAGAGGTCCAGACCCCAAAATCCAGGTGGGATCAGAGATCTGGGACCCCAAAATCCAGGTGGAATCAGGGCTCTGGGAGCCCAAAATCCCAGTTGGATCTGGGCTCTGGGATCCCAAAATCCAGGTGGGATCAGAGGTCTGGTACCCCAAAATCCAGGTGGGATCAGAGCTTGGGATCCGGGGGGATATTCAGCCCCCATCCCAAAATCCCAGTGGGACCAGGGTCCCAGGGCCCAAATTCCAGGTGGGATCAGGATTACAGGACCCCAAAATCCCAGCTGGATCAGGATTTTGGGACCCAGGGGGGACATGGGACCTTATCCCTAAATCCTGGTGGGATCAGGGTTCCCGGACCCCAAAATCCAGGTAGGATCCGGACTCCAGGATCCAAGGGGGACATTGAGGCCTTATCCCAAAATTTGGGTTTAAAGAGAGCTCCACGACTCCAAAATCCAAGTGGGATCAGGGCTCCGGGATCCAGGGCAGACATTGAGCCCTTACCCCAAATTCCAGGGATTTGGGATAGAACAGAACGGCAGGAACGGGATCCCATGGGAGCGCAGCCCCTTCCCAGCCTGGATCTGCTCCCGAACTTTCCCCTCGGGGCCGTTCCCCCGTTCCCCCATTCCCTGGGAAGGAAGGGACGGGAACATCACCGGGAATTTGTACCGCGGAGCTGACGTTTATGGGAAATTGGGAAAGTGAGGATTTTATTGCTCTCTCCGTCAAAACCCGCGGCTCCATCCGAGGCCCGGCAAATGTGGGATCGATATCCCAGCCTTTAATATCATCCCAGAAAATAAAAAAAAAAAAAAAAAATCATTATCCCGTTATTTTTATTATGGAGTTACGGCTGAAAAATGGGACCTGGGCTGGTTTCCATTTCCTCACAGTTTTTTACAGGGTTTTTTACGGGGTTTTTCCCTTTCCTGCTGCCTCTGGATCAAATCCTGCCGGGATGGGAAGCAGGATTTGGGTGGGGATGGGAAGGGCGTGGCTCTGCTCTGGGATGGGATTTTGGGAGCCCCAAATCTCCAGGATGGGATTTTGGGAGCCCCAAATTTCCGGGATGAGATTTTGGGAGCCTTGGGGTTCCGGGATGGGATTTTGGGAATCCCAAATCTCCAGGATGGGGTTTTTGGAGCCCCAAATCTCCAGGATGGGATTTTGGGAGCCTTGGGGTTCTGGGATGGGATTTTGGGAGATCCAAAACTCCAGGATGGGATTTTGGGAGCCCCAGAGTTCCAGGATGGGATTTGGGAGCCCCAAATCTCCAGGATGGGATTTTGGGAGCCCCAGAGTTCCAGGATGGGATTTTGGGAGCCCCAAATCTCCAGGACAGGATTTTGGGAGATCCAAATCTCCAGGATGGGGTTTTCGGAGCCCCAAATCTCCAGGATGGGATTTTGGGAGCCTTGGGGTTCTGGGATGGGATTTGGGAGATCCAAAACTCCAGGACGGGATTTTGGGAGATCCAAATCTCCAGGACGGGATTTTGGGAGATCCAAATCTCCAGGACGGGGTTTTGGGAGATCCAAATCTCCAGGACGGGGTTTTGGGAGCCCCACGCCCCTCCTGACCCTTGAAAAGACAAATTCATCCCCACAAAGTCCCAGACTGGGAGAGGATTCCCACTGGGACAGAATTCCCGATGTCTTGCCAGGGCCTTGGTGGTGTCACCGCTGCTGCCCCCATCTCCCTGCCTGGATTCCTGGGATTCCAGGGATTCATGGAATGGGCGAACACCAGGAGAGCCAAATCCTTGATCCCACCTCAGAACCGGGATGAGACGGATCCGGGATGGTTCCTGGGATCCATCCCGTGATCCCAGCTCCCATTCCAGCTGCTGGGAGCCGGGACTGGGGACAGGAGATCCCAGCCTGGAGCACGTTTGGGACACGTGGATCCCCGGGATTTATGGAATGGGGGAACACGGAGCCAACGCCTCCACCTCACTCCGGAACCAGACGGATCCGGGATGGTTTCCGGGATCCAGCCCATGATCCCAACATTTTCCAGCCTCCCCGGGGGTCCCTGGAGCCCCCGGAACGCCGGGATCAGGGCGGTGAATCCCAGCCTGGAGCAGCATCCCGGCAATCCCCGGGAATCCTCTCCGTGCCCTCCTCATTATCCCATTCCCAGCGGGAAGTTCTGAGCTCCTTCCCGGCTCCTGCTATAAAAAAGTGATGGATGGCCGGGAAAGCTCCGGGAGTTCATCCATTCTCCCATTAAATTTTCCTTTAATTGGTCCCGGAGTCAATCAGGAACTCGCTGGGCAGTGAATTAAGGAAAAGAAAAAGAGGGGAAAAAAAATCCACGGAGCGGGGGGAGTCTTTGTGCTGATCCTGGGTTAAAAAATGCTGGATTTGCTTCCAGAGGGGCTGGAATTCCACACTGGGAGGGTCCTGCATGGATTGAGGGATCTCCAGGAATGGGGAATCCGCCAAGTGCCGTCAAATCACAAAAAAATCCTTGGAAAACACGAGGACAATAAAGCGATGGGGAGAGGGAGGATGGGAAGGGTGGATAATGAATCCGTGATATTTCCAGGGGTTGGGATGGCATTCCCGAGGCGTGGAAAACTCTGGGAATACACAACAGGAATTCCTGGATTGGTGGGAATGAGCTGGGGCAAAGCAAAGGGCAGCACTTGGAAATGCCTGCAGACCCATCCTGAGTTTTCCTGGAATACTCAAGGAAGGACCAGTGACCATGGAGAATTCCTAAAATTCCTTTGGAAACCTGGAGAGGGGAAAGCTGGGATGGGCCATTCCAGGGCTGTTCCGGGGCCATTCCTGTGGATTTCCAGCTCCTTCATCCCTTTGCCTACGGATCCAAAGTTTGGCATTGACACATCCCAGCCGCACCTGAGCCAGGGCAGGATCCTCCCTCCTGGGATTTTCTTCTGTTCCCCATTTCTCCCATTTTTTGTGGAATTTCAGAGTGGGATCAAACCTCTGCCCGCCACCCACATTCCCACCCCAAGCCAGAGCAGGATTTTCCCGCCCAGAATGTTCTTCTGTTCCACACTTTCCCCGTTTCTTGTGGAACTTTAAGGAACAGAATTAAACCGTGTTCTCTTCCCCATTTCCCCCATTTTTTTGTGGAATTTCAGAGTGAGATCAAACCTCTCCCTGCCCTACACCCACCTCCCACCCCTTCCCACCCCTCCACCCCTCAGGAACACCGGGATCAGCTCCGTTCCCCCTTCCAGGAGCGCTGGGAACGGCTCCATTCCCCCTTCCAGGAGCCCTAAATCTCCTGGCGGGAGATTTACGATTCCCATTCCCGTTCTTTACTGCAAATCCAATCGGGCAGTAATGGTGGAACACGGGAACGCCGTCACCCAGGGCTGATGGCTCCCATAAAACCGATGTCATTCCAAACGGATGAGTTTATAAACGGGAACAAACCCTCGGCGCTGACAGGAACATGAAACCCATTCACCATTTAAACGCTTCCCATTTTTTATCTCTGGGATTCGCGGCTGCTGGGGAACGCGGAGCGCGGCCGCGGGGAGGGGATGGGCTCAGGATCCTAAAGCCGGGCTTAAAATCACCCCAAACCTGCTCAGTCCAGCAGGATTTGTCCACTTCCTGCTTCGGAAAAGCACCCAGTGACCCCAAGGTGTCATAAAGCCTGAAATCAGCCCTACAATCAGCCCTAAAACCAGCCCCAAAACCAGCCCTAAAACCATCTTGGATCCCTGCATCCAGCAGGATTTATCCCTTTTTCACTTTGGAAAAGCTCCTGGTGGTCCCAAGGTGTCAAAAATCCCAAAATCAGCTGTAAAAACAGCCCTAAAACCAGCCCAAAAACCATCTTGGATCTCAGTATCCAGCAGGATTTATCCATTTTTTACTTTGGAAATCCTCCCAGTGACCTCAAGGTGATATAAACCTCAAAACCAGCCGTAAAACCAGCCCCCAAAACAACCTTAAAACCAGTCCTAAAACCAGCCCTAAAACCATCTTGGATCTCAGCATCCAGCCGGATTTATCCCTTTTCCACTTTGGAAAAGCTCACAGTGACCTCAAGATCCACAAAACCCTAAAACCAGCCCCAAAACCAGCCCCAAAACCAGCCCTAAACCCAGCCTGGACCTGCCCAGCTTCCATCAGGATTTATCCCCTTTTCACTTTGGAAAATCTCGCAGTGACCCCAAGATCCCCAAAACCCTAAAACCAGCCCTAAAACCAGCCCTAAAACCACCTTGGATCCCAGCATTTGGCAGGATTTATCACTTCCCCACTTTGGAAAAGCTCAAAGTAGCCCTAGCGTGTCCAAAATCCTAAAATCAACCCTAAAACCAGCCCCAAACCCCAGCCCCGGGCCTGCCCAGCATCCATCAGGGTTTATCCCTTTCCCACTCTGGAGCGGCTCCCGCCATCCCGGTGGATCCCGATTATCGCCGTGGCGACGGGCTCGGATCCATCCCAGCTCCAGGTGTGTTTGCATTGCTCCTCCCGGAGCTTTTCCGGCCGCTCCGGGGCTCTTTCGGCACCTCCTCATTTCCCCGAGCAAATATTGATGGAACATTGTCCTGGAGCTGAAGGGGGAAAGGGGGAGAGCTCCACCTGCTCCCAGAAATCCGTGCTGGTTTTCTCCGCGGTGTTTTGCTGGAAAATCAGGGAAAATCCCAAATAGGGGATGGTGGAATGGTTTGGGATGGAAGGGCCTTAAATCCCATCCTGTTCCCGTCCCATTCCGCGTGCAGGGACAATTCCCATTATCCCAGGGTGCTCCAATGCGGCCTGCGAGAATTCCAGGGAGCCAGGGAATCCCAAAATCCCACCTGAACTCCTCCTTTCCCACTTGGAACACATCCTCTCTGTCCTGTCATCCCAATTCCCAATGAAAATGTCCAGGATATCACCCCAAAGGATGGGGAATGTCCCTGCCTGGTGCTGGATCCTGGGAAAAGCTGGAAAATCCAATTTATCTCTCCAATGATGGGTTTTCTCCTTCTGGAAAACAGGGATAACACCACAGAGCTTCTCCTGGGAAGGGCCTGATTATCCTCGGAAAACATCTGGAATTTTCCCCTGGTATTCCAGGAATTAGGATGGGAATGATCCAGCCTGATCCAGCTCTTTTCCTTGGGAAAAGGGAGCAGGAATATCTTTGGCTCCATGGGAGGATTGCTTTGGAAAGATCCACGATCCTTGAGGATCCATGGAATCACGGAATGGGATCGGAATGGGAGCGACCCCCAAGCCCGGAATTCCAGAATTCCAGGAACTGGGAATCCTCAGGGATCTCCTTCCAACCCCCTCCCACCAGGGCGGGCTCAGACCATTGATCCATGGATAAAACCACGGAAAACCGGGAAAAAGAGAGGGTAAAAAAATCCCCCACAAACATCCCGGAGCTGGCTTTTCCAGACCCAGCAACCTCGGATCCGGGGGCGTTCCCGGTGCCCACGGATCCCACCGGGATCTCCTCCCTTCCTTCCTTCCTTCCTGCCCTGGGAGCAGCCTGGAATCCCACCCCAAAGGGAAGGAAGTGCCACCGGAGCCTCCGGCCCTAAATCCGGGCCCATCCCATGGAAATTCCAGAGCTGGGAACGTTTCCTCCTTCCCTGAGCAAATTCCGAGCCTTTGGCTCCATCCTTGTTTTTATTTGGAACGGGAACAGCCCCTTCCCTAAAAATCCCTTTCCCACCCAAAAAACCAGGAAAAGCTGGAGCAGCCCCTGGATCCCATCCCGGGAAAACCTCTGGAATATTTGCAGCAGGAATCCCAAAATCCTGGGATTAATTAAAGCTCCTAATTATCAACAATTGATTAATGACAAGCTGGCATTAATTAGGAAAAGCAGCCTCCGCTTCCAAGAGTTTTCCAAAGGTTTTTCCTGTCCTGCCCATGGAATGGATGTCCCGGAATGGTTTTAGCTAGGATTTGGAGGGATCTGAGATAAAAATGGGGAATTTGGAGGAGGGATTGAGCTGAAATCTGGGATTTGGGGTGCTCCAGCTATTTCCCAAATTGCAGGAACACAGGAACCTGGGAATCATCCGTAAATCCCTTTATTTGGGGAGACTGAGGCCCAGTTTTCCCACCCCAAACCAGGAACACACCAAAAAAGCCTGGGAATTTTTCCAGGCTCATCCCTCGAATGTTTAACCAAGCCATTTTTTAAAGAAAAGCTCCAATCCCGAGGGATGGATTTTTATCCTTCTCCATGTGGGAGCTGATGTTTCCCAGGATGAACGGCCCCTGTTTTCCCAAGCCTTCAAATCCCACTAAATTTCCGTTTCCCTGGAAGAACTCCGCAGAATCCCATAAAATTTGATTTATCCGCCTGCGTGAGCTGCACGGAACCGCAATTTCCAGGATAAATGCCGGGTGTAAATTGTGGTTTATGTCGGATTCCGACCGGCTTTACGAGTTTCCCCGAGAAAACGGGATCTTCCCGCCTTTATTTCTTCCGTCGGAGCCTCCCCGGCCCACCGAGGAATTTTCAGGATTGGGCTCAGCCAGGAATCACCTTTTTCCCACTATTTTTCCTGGGGGGAATTGTGGGAGTTCTGGGATTTGGGGTTGGTTTAAATCAGGTGAATTTTAAGGGAATTCCTGGTGCTGTTCCTGGGGATTTCATTCAAGGGTCAGCCAGGATTCTCTGGAAAATCCTGGTTGGGAAAAAAAGATCAAACCATCCAAAGTTTGGGCACAGCAAGGGGAAAATTCCTTGGGAATGTGGGTGGGAAAAGCCGCTCATTCCCACCCTCATTCCCACCCAAAATCCAGGCACAGCCAGTGGAGAATCCTTCAGGAATTTGAGTGGGGAAAACTCCAAATTCCCACCCAAAATCCAGCCCCAAAGAGCAGAGAATCCCTTGGGAATCTTCCTGGAGTGCTGGGATGGGAAATTAAATGGAAAAAACTCCGAGAAATCCCAGGAAAAGCAAATCCCAAAGTCTTCCATATCATGGGAATGAGGTACAGGGATGGGAAATGCAATGGGACAAACGGCAAGAAATCCTGGGAAAAGCAAATCCCAAAATCTTTCGTGCCATGGGAATCACCCAAAATCTTTTCCATGGGACACCAATCCATCCTTTCCCCGCTTCCAGAGGGAATGAACCTGACCCATTCCCTGGATTCCCCCAAAAAATCCTCACCACAGCACAACCCCCAAATCCGAGGCAACTTTTCCTCCAGCAGAAAGCCGGGAAAAGGTCAGGGAGCGGAAAAAATAATAAGATTTTCTAACGGCTTCCTTCGGAGCAAAATATTATCCGTTCTCCCGCTTTTTTTCCGGCTTTTATGGAAGGAGATTCTGCCAATTCCAAAGAAAAAGGAGGATTAAAATGAGCTTCTGCACCTTCGGGGGCCCATTTGGAAGTTTTACTGTACGGAGCTGACAGGAAAAATCGGGAATTAATATCCCGGAGCCGCTTCTGAGCTGCAATAGCAATTATTGGACTCCGTGTCCCTGGATAAATAATGGGGCCATTCCGCTAATTAGCTCCGACGATCCGGGCTCCGTGGAAATCCTCCCCCGCCCGGAAAAACAATGCCGGGTTTTCGGGAACGGTGGCTTTTTCCACCTGGAAAAATGGGGGGAAATGGTGGGAAAATGGTGCAAAAATGGTGGGAAAATCCAGGAGTTGTTCCCATGTGCAGGTGCAGAATGGGAGGTGTCGGTGGAAAAATTGGGAATGTTGATAGGGAATTGAAAATGCGTTGGATTCCTGGGTCCCACTCCATGGAAATCCTTCCCTGCTCAGAAAACCAACTCTGGATTTTCAGGAATGGCGGCTTTTTCCACCTAGAGAAAGGTGGAAAAATGGTGGGAAAATTATGGAAAAATGGGGGGAAAATCCAGGAGTTGTTCCCATGTTCAGGTGCAGAATGGGAGGTGTGGGTGGAAAAATCAGGAATGTTGATAGGGAGTTGAAGATGTTATGCATTGCTGATTATCCCTAATAAAATTATCCCGGTGATTCCCGCTCCCGTGCGACTCCATTAATTCCGGAGGTGTTAAATGGGAGCAGAGCTCGGAATTAATTAATTAATTAATCAGTCAATCAATCAATCAGTGTTCCAGGTTGGTTTTCCCACTTCAAATCCTGCGTTTTTTGCATTATTCCCTAATTATTTCCCAGCCTTGGGATTGCAACAGGAGCTGCTTTTCCCTGGCATTTCCAAAGAGAAACAGGATCTCCATCTCCAGCCCATCCTCACTCCCCAAATTCCCGGGATCCGATGCTCCCGGGGATTGCAGCCTCATCCCGAATGTTCCAAAATTAAAATACTGAAACCTCAGATTTTTCTGGATGTTAAATCCCCTTATCCCACATTTTTCCCACGTCCCATCCATCCTGGATTTTCCATAGGATCAGATGCCACTCCAAATTCTCCTTGGGATTATTTGGATCGTATTCCAAGCTCCCTGAATTTCCAACAACCCACTGATCCCTGGGATTATCCCAAATCCACCTTTTCCAGAGGGTTTGGAGCAGGGAAGCAAAACTTTATCCCAGAAATTCCTTTTTTTTTTTTTTTTTTTAAAGCCTGGAGGATCCAAGAAATTCCAGGTGCTGAAAAATTCCCGGCTCATTCCGTGCTTGGAATTTGAGCACTTCCTTATTCCCTTCCCAGCCCATCTGGATCTGCGAAAAATCCCAGATCCCAAATCCCAAATCCCTTATCCCAAATCCTCTATCCCAGTCCCGTATCCCAAATCCCGTATCCCGAATCCCGTATCCAAATCCCACATCACAAATCCTGTATCCCACATCCCTTATCCCAAATCCCGTATCCCAAATCCCATGTCCCAAATCCCGTATCCCAAATCCCATGTCCCAAATCCCGTATCCCAAATTCCATATCCCAAATCCCGTATCCCAAATCCTCTATCCCAAATCCTCTATCCCAGTCCCATATCCCAAATTCCATATCCCTCATCCCATATCCCAAAT
Organism: Melospiza melodia melodia; assembly: GCF_035770615.1. Classification (NCBI taxonomy): domain Eukaryota; kingdom Metazoa; phylum Chordata; class Aves; order Passeriformes; family Passerellidae; genus Melospiza; species Melospiza melodia. The sequence continues at coordinate 461,687 of NC_086223.1, forward strand.
CCCGTATCCCTCATCCCATATCCCAAATCCCGTATCCCAGATCCCTTATCCCAAATTCCGTATCCCAAATCCCATATCCCGAATCCTGCATCCCTCATCCCGTATCCCAAATCCCGGATCCCGGTCCCTCCCGGCTCCGCAGGCAGGGGGCAGTGGCGCCATTTCCCGGAGAACATTCCCAGCTGGAAATCTCCAAAGCGGGAAGAGGAGAAGGGCCGGGAATGAACCCCCCAAAAAACACCGGGAATTCTCCCCTTCCATGGATACACCAACACCAAAAAATCCCTCAGCGGGGCAGGGATGGAGCCAATCCCTGAGAAAATCCTGGAATGAGAATTGGATGTGCCACGGCTTCATTGCATTCCCAGAAAATGATGGATCAGGGATTGTGCCTCGAAAATTCCAAGCGGAGCCTCCAATTCCCTCCCATTCCAGAATTTTTCTGTTTTTCCAAAGGCCCCCTTGGAAAACCCCACAAATCCAAGGATCCACAGGGAGAAATCCTGCAGGAAAAGCCATTCCTGCTCCGACATTCCAAGGAAATGAAAAACCTTGGGAATAACTCCCTGATCCCTCCTCGGACCCTCGTTCCCAGGAATGGGAATTCCCAGGGATGGCATTCCCTGCTCCTGCCGTGCTTTTGGGATCTGCGTTGCCTCCTCCCCCTCTCCCGGGGCTTTTCCCCGGTGTTCCCGGTGCCGGATCCCAACCTGGAATTCCTGACCCTTCTCTCCCCTTAGCTGGAAAACCGGGAATTCATCCCCGGACTTCTCTTCAGGATTTGGTTTTTCCCTGCCCATTCCGGAGGCAGGAAAAACCGGGAAAAGCCTTTCCCAAGGATTCAGCCCAGACCCAGGATTGGTCATTCCCAATCCCAATCCAGAGGGATGAGTTGGGAGGAGAATCCAGAGCTCGGGAATTCCAGGAAAACTCCCAAGTGGGATCCAACAGCATCAAAATTGCTGGGATAGACCTGGGAGAAACATTGATAGCACTGGGATTGAGGGATGCAGGGATGGGAAGAGGGAAAATGAGCAGGAAGTTCCGGATCCTGAAGCAGGGATGCAAAAAATACACGGAATTTTTAGGGTGAGAATCCCAAATCCTGAGGGTTCAAGAATTCCTGAGGATCCCAGCATCTTCAGAATCCCAAATCCCCAGGGTTTAAGAATTCCCAACAATCTTGGGAAATCCGAAATCCTGAAGGTTCAGGAATTCCTGAGGATCTTGGGAGCTTCAGAATCCCAAAGGTTTAAGAACTCCCAAGGACCCCGGCACCTTTAGAATCCCAAATCCTGAAGATAACAGAATTCCAGGAAAACCCCACTCCAGCTCTTCCCAGAAAACAAAATCCTGGGTTTTTCCCACCCCAAATCCGTCTCCTTTCCCAAATCCGGGATGAGATTTCTTGCTGTGTTCACCTTTCCCATAAAACCCTTTCCCTTCAAACTTCCTCTGGAAAAGAGGAGGAAAACCTGGAATTTTCCAGTTTTTTACTGGATTTATTCCTTGATTATTTTTAACGGGAATTAATCATTCCTGTGGGATCAGGGCTGGAAAATCCTGTGGGATGGGGGTTGGAAAATCCCTCTCCCTGCCCCAAACTGAACCCTTTTTGTTGTTCCCTTCCCATTTCCACAGATTTGACAGATTTTCCCTTAAAACCCTCCCCAGCATTCCCAAATCCCCCCAAAGCCGCGCTGGGAGCTCCAGCCCCGTGCAGTTGCCAAGGGAAAACCCGCAGCCTTCCCAATCCTTCCTAGAATTCCCAATAAAAGCCGAGGCCGTGAACTCCAGGCGGGAATGGCCTGGATTTGACCGCGGAATGACCTCGCCCGACGGACACCGGCACCATCCGTCCTTTTTTACAGCATTCCCATTTTTTTCCCTTGGAAAACGGATCCCTGAAGCATCCCTGACCCTGCCCCGGGCGCCGGGAATTCATCCTGGGAAAAAGGGACAGCTCCTCTTTCACACAGCCCCCGGATTCCTGGGAGAATTCCGGGAGAATCCTGGAAATAAAGGGGAAAAGAGGATGCGGAGCTCAGGATAAAAGGGAAGAGGGAGATCTTGGATCTGCTTCTGTTTCCCACTGCTGGATTTGGGGTTTTCCCAAATAAGTGTTAAAAATCCTGATTTAAATATTCCTAAATATTCCCAAATATCCCTGTATAAATGCCCTTAAATATCTCAAATTATCTGTATTTAAAATATCCCCAAATGTTCGTGAAAGTCCCTAAATATTCCCTAATATTACTACAGAAATATTCCTAAATATCTCTAAATATCCCAACTTAAATACCCCCAAATATCCCATTACAAATATTCCTAAATATTCCTGAATGCCCTTAATAAAATATCCTTAAGTATTCATTTTTAAATATTCCTAAATTTTCCTAAGTATCCCAATTTAACTATCCCTAAATGTTCCTGAATATCCTGATTTAAATATCCCTAAATATTCCCAAATATCCTGATCTAAATAATACTAAATATTCCCAAGTATCCCTACTTAAATGTCCTTAAATATTCCCATAAAAATCCATGGAAAAGGCTCCAATCCTGTCCTCCTGTGAAGAGGATTGGGAAGTTTTAGGATTCTCCTTCAAAATCTCCTCAGAAAGTCCCAGAATGGTTTGGGATAAAGGCAGCTCAAGGCTCATCCCATTCCCACCCCTCCTTCATCCCGGATTGCTCCCACCTGGCCTTGGGCACTTCCAGGGATGTGGAATCCTGGAATTCCCCTGGAAATCCATGCCAGCCCCTCTCCACCCTCCCAGGGAGGAATTCCTCCCAAATTCCCAATGGAAATTCTTCTTTCCCAGCTTGGAACCTCTTCTCCATCCCAAAATTCCCCTTGGACCCCATTCCCGGCATTTCCTCCAAAGGAAGGGATTTTTCCCAAATTCCCAATCCGAATCCCTTTTCTCCCATCCCAAAATTCCCCTTGGACCCCATTCCTGGGCTTTGCCAGGAAGGGATTTTTCCTGAATTCCCATTTTCCCCTAATTCTGACTCTAAATCCCTTTTTTCCAGCCTAAAATCTCTTTTCTCCCATCCCAAAATTCCCCTGGAGCCCCATTCCCAGGCTTTGCCGGGAATCTGCTCCTGGGATGGGATTTGAGCTGGCCCAGCCCTGGAATTCTCTGGAAGGAGCCCCAGAACCCCTGAGGAAAAGGAGAAAAATGTGGGAATGCCCCGGGAATGCCAAAGGTGGGGGAAAATGGGCAATAAAATCCTGGGATTTGTCGGGAAAAGCAATTCCGGAGTTAATCAAGGCAGAGGTCCCAAAAAAGGGACTTTTGCCATCGATCCGGGAATATTCCGGATGAAGGAATTCCAAGCTCCTGCACTGTGACCCGGCGGGAAATGAAACATCCGCCCCCTTCCCTCTCCGGCTTTTATTCCTGACATTAATCCGTGCCACAAAAATCCATTTTCTCTTCTTATTTTTAAGGGAAAAAAAAAAAAAAGAAGTGAATTTTCTGGCAAAAGGGGGAAAAATGGAGTTTTGTTATAGTTGGGAATTTTTATTTTAATTTAAAATGCTGGGATTTGGAATAAAATTAATCAATAAATCAAAATTCCTACAACGGGCCCGGATCAAAGGTTAAAACCTGGGGTCATCCCAACAGTTCCCTGGGAAAAGCTTTCCTTGGATGAATTTTGAATGGAAAAACCTGGATATTTTTGCTGGAAAGATGATTTTTATGGGAAAAACCCAATCCAAAGAGGTTTTCCCGGGTGCTGGAGCACCCCTAAATCCCCAATTTGGAACTATAAGGTGGGGTTGGATATCTGTGGATGGATCCCAATCCAAAGCTTTCCCAGGGCTGGGATATTTGAGCTCCCAAAGGATCCCTGTGTCCATCCAGGGGATTTATTCCTTCCCTTTTCTCTTGGAATTGCACAGAAATCCAAGGAAATTCAACCATGGAAATCCAAATCCATGGAATTCACCCCAAACCGGCCAAGAGGTAAAAAAATCAAAGCAGTGATGGTGCCAAAACCTCCCTGAAAATCCGGATAAAAACCAAAACTATGGAACTCCTCCCAAATCAGAGGCGGAAAAATCAAAGTGACGACGGCGCCCAAAACCCCCTGAAAATCCAGATAAAAGCCAAAATCCCGGAATTCCGGGCAGGAATCCAAGCCAGCATTCCCCCCCCCCGAGATCCCCACGGGGATAAACAAATTCCAGCGGGGCAGGGAGCACGGAAAATCGGGATGGAGGCCACGGAATGACCCCCGGAGAGGGGCAGGAATGTCACCACGGCCCGGCGCTCCCGTTCCACCTGGGCGGGCGCGGCGCACCTGGGGAAATCCATCACGATTCCGGGCCCGAGGAATGCGGGGACGCGGTTAATCTTTAACCAGACCCCCCCCGGAAACCTCGGAAAATTCCCAGGAGCCGCTCTCGGGGTTGTTTGGGAGCCGCCTCGGGAAGGATCCGCTGGGAAGGAGCCGGAATTCCGCGGCTCCATCCGGAATTTGCCGCTCCAAGGTCGCCGGGAGTGAGGCGGGACACGGGAAATGTGAAATGGGAAAACGAAGGGATGGGATTGAGGGAGGTCCCTGGAAATGTGGGGTTTGTTGGGAAAAGGGAGGAAAATTGGAAAAACAAAATTCCTAGATTTTGTGTGGGGATGGGGAAGAGGCCTCGGCCTCACCAGAAATTCCATCACCCAGAATCCCTGAATTCCAGAATCTCTGAGTCCCTGGAATTCCAAAATCCCTGAATCCCTGGAATCCCAGAATCCCTGCAATTCAGGGTCAGACCTGAGCCAGTGCTTTCCCAAAATTCTGCCTCCATCTCGAGCCCTGCCTGCCCTTCTCCAACCCCGAACTCTCTGGAATATCCACAAATCCAGGGAAAAGAGATGGGAGCAAAGAACTCTCAATGGGCCAGGATATCAGGATCCTCCATGGATCCCTTTGGCCAGGATGCCCCAAAATTCCCATTCCATGAAAATCAAATATTCAATAAAAAACAAGTATTCCAGAAAAATCAGATATTCTATAAAAGTCAAATATTCCATAAAAATTAAATATTCCATGCTCATCATTCTCGGCTACAGGTGTCCCCTTGGAATAAGGAGAAGTTTTTCAGCTGTCCCAGAATTCCCTCCCTCAGAGCAGAACTGGAATTTTAAATACATTTGTTCCTGGAGTTGGGAATGTGGAAGGGGAGACGGGGATGGGAATTATTCTGGATATCTGAGACGGGGGAAAAAGCTGGGAATTGGTTCTGGGGTGCAAGGAAATGTTTTGGAGCATGGGAAAAACAGTGGGAAGGGGAAAATATTAAAATAAAATAAAGTGAAATAAAGTAAAATAAAGTCAAAATAGAATAAAATAAAATAAGATAAAATGAATTAAAAATAAAATAAAATAAAATAAAATAAAATAAAATAAAATAAAATAAAATAAAATAAAATAAAATAAAATAAAATAAAATAAAATAAAATAAAATAAAATAAAATAAAATAAAATAAAATAAAATAAAATAAAATAAAATAAAATAGACATCATAATCATAAAGCAAAAATAAAATAAAAGAAGTCCTTCCAAATGCTTTCTGTAAATCCCAGGGTGTTTTAAAACCCAGGAATATCCAAACCCTGATTTAAATCCGGCATCCCTGAATTTCCCAACCATTTCCATGGATTTTTTTACAATCCCACTTTTTCCCTTCCAACCTTTTTCAACTCCGACAAAAGGGAAAAATCTCTGCAGCTCTGAGGCTGAAAGGACTTTTTGGGAACATCTGTCACCGTAAAAGAGTAAAACCAACCCGAGCAGCAGCTGATTCCTTTTTATTCCCTTTTATACCCTTTTTTATTCCCTTTTATACCCTTTTTTATTCCCTGCTCTGAAATTCCTGCTCTAAAACTTTTCCTTGGAAGCATTTCCCAGCCTGGATTTCTTTTTTTTTTTTTTTTACCATTTAAAAAATCCTTTTGGTTTTTATTTCCCAGCCCCGATTTCTTTTTGGGGTTTTTATAATTTAAAAAATAATTTTGATTTTTATTTTTCAGCCCAGATTTCTTTTGGGGTTTTTATCAATAAAAAATTCAATTTTGATTTTTATTTCCCAGCCCAGATTTCTTTTTGGGTTTTTTATCATTAGCCCGGATTCTTTTTGGTTTTTATCATTCAAAAAATCATTTTGATTTTCATTTTCCAGCTCGAATTTCTTTTTGGGTTTTTGCCATTAAAAAAATCATTTTGAATTAAAAAAAAAATTAAAACCATAAAAAAAAAATAAAACAGGGAGCGAGTTGGAGTTGAAAAGCGGGGGGAAGATGAAGATAAGCAGGAAAAATCAGATTTATTTATTTTCCCCATCAATTGATGGGGAGAAAGGGAATTTTTTCCTCAGATGAGGGGAGGGAAGGGGCCGACGCCGGAGTTGTCGCTGGCTGTTTACACCGGGAGCCATCTGGCAGCAGAGATATAATAACAATTATTCCGTGGAGATTCCGTTGAGGAATCGCATCCCCGTAAATCAAATTAACACCCCCTGCCCCTCCCCGCCTCTCCCGCTTTTCCCCTTCCTTCCCTGCTCCCGTTTAACCCCGGGAATGCTCCCGAACAAGGCGCCCTCATCATTAAGAATTGATTTTTTATTTATGGCCGCGGTGCCGCCCCGCGATATCCCGCCGTAATTCCGCCTTTGGAAACCCCATGTTTACGCAGAGATTTGTGCTTCCCAAATCCCATTTTTTTGTGGTTTTTTTCATCCCACTCTCCCCCGGCGTGGAAACATCCGATATCCTTCATTAGCTCGATTACATCGGATAAGGGGTTTATTCCTTTAAATTATTTAACCTTGGGAGAACCCGCTGGGACCCCATAAATTCCGGCCCCGCTAATGAAAATCATCCGTTAGGGCCGTTCCCGAAGACAACGGGAAAAGGGATTAAAATATCTCGGAAAATCAACTCCTGTTTGGTTTTTTTTATCCTTGGAATCCGACAGACTCCATAATTCACCGAAAACCTGCTTTTTTCCCCCCCACCTCGGTGCTGATCACAAAACTTTTTTTTGTAGATATCCGATTTTTCACGGATTTTTGGAGTGCTTAGAAAAGCCCCTTTGGAAGGAGAGAACTCCCTTTTTTGGCTGAATTTGGCAGAATTTAGCTCCTAATTCCAGATTGAACTTCCAGCACTTTTTGTAGCTTTCCATGATTTTCCTGGAATTTTGATCCAAACCTGGAAATAGGAAGGGATAGATTTCAACCCCAAAAATTGGATTAAAAATCAATGGGGTTGATGGAGCTCCACACAGGATGAGTTACTGATAAATTTTGGGAAGGTTTGAGGAAAAACAATGGGATTTGGGGTGGATTTTCAAGGAAAAAGGCCAAAACTGCATCATCTGCCCTCTTTTCCTCACTGGGTTTTTTTTGTTTGGTTTTAGGATTTTGGGGGTGGTTCTAAAGCAGTTGAAATTATCAAAAAAAACCCCAAAATTCACCCAGATGACCCTAAAGATGACTTGGGAATTCAGGCATGGGATAAATTCTGAATTATCTGGAATTCTCCAGTTTTCTCACAGGACATCCCAAGTGGGATGGGATTCACCGGGATCAGCCAAAGATCTTGGAAGAACCACCCGAGCAAGGAGAACCAACCACCCCCTCCTCAACCCAAGGAACTCCAGAAAGCCACAAAAATTCAAATAATAAAAAATTTGGAGACGGAAATGTCCCATTTCTGCCCTGCCTTGGAAGCGGAACTGGGATCTGCCAGATTTACGGAGCTCCAGAAGTTCCATGGAGGCACCAGGAAGGACCAGGCCACTCTTGGGCCACTGGTGGCCACTGGACCGGGCAGTCCTGGCCAATCCAGGCCCCCCAGAGATCTCCAAAAGCACCAATGAATGGATTTTAAAGGTATCGGTGCTGGAGCTGCTCTCTGGGATTTGCCCAAATCTGGAGCAACCTCACCGGGATAAAATTGGAGTTGAAGGAATAGTTCGGGATAAATCCCAGAAGGAAATCAAAGGCTCTGGATCCCCATCGTCCCCTGGATCCCATTCCCAGAGTGTGCAGGAACACGAGCACCTGACCCTGAGGAAATCCCAGGTTTAAAACCTCAGTTTAAGGGCAGCTCCTGAACTTCCCAGCTCCGACAGATTCCGGTTCCAACCTCCTGCTCCAGCCTTGAGCGACTTCACCGGGATGGAACCAGAGCCAAGAGTTCGGGATCGATTCCAGGCAGGAATCAAAGGCTCTGGATCCTCATTTTCCCCTGGATCCTCATTTTTCCCCTGGATCCCTTTCCCAGTGTGAACACAACCACCCTGACCCTGCTGAAACCCCACATTTGAACAGGGGTTTAAGGACGGCTCCGTTTCCAGCTCCGACCGATCCCAGTTCCAAACTGGGATAAAACCAGAGCTGAAGGAAGATCCAGGAAGGTACCAGAGGCTCTGGACCTTCATCTTCCCCCAGATCCCATCCCCAGAGCACGCAGGAACACGGCAACCCTGACCCCTGGAAAACCCCACATTTAAAGGATGATTTAAGGACGGCTCCTCGATTTCCCAGCTCCCCAACCCTCCTGGAAACCAAACCCAATTTCCCTGCTTTAATCACCGCGCCTCACTTTGTCTCCGAGCCCTTTCTTTGCCTTTCTCTCCCTTTCTTCTCCATTTATTTCCTTTCTTTTTGTTGGTGTGGGTTTTTTTTTTTTTTTTGTGCTAAACCTGTAAAAGGCGCCGGGCTCGGAGTTCATTTGGCCGCGGAGCTGATAAGCCATGAAAAACACGGAGCCGGCGATGGAAGCGCTGACAGCGCCGGCTCTGCCGCGGGCCCAGCTGCAATTTGCCTTCCAGGGCTGTCTCCGAAAACAAAAACGCTCCACATGCAGCATGCAAAGAAGTTCCGAGTGCGTTGGGGGGCTCGGGGAAAGAGGAGAAGGGGGTGGAAAAAGCCACATGGAAGACGAGAAGGGCGGGCGGCGCTTGGAGTGGGGAGAGAGCTGCAGATCAATCATTTATAATTAACAAAAATCCGATTGGGGCTTTAAATAGAGATCAATGTGCGGCGGGGCTGAGTGGATTGCGAGGATGTATTCACCTTCTCGTAACTCTCCTCGCGAGCTGTCACACCTCCCGAACCCCCATTTGTTTTGTTAACAAAGCTTCAGGGGGCGCCGGGCTCTCATTGAAATTTCATTAATCTAATGGAGTAAAGTCCTGGAGAGGGGAAAAAAAAAAAAGAAAAAAATCAAATTCTCGTTGGGCGAGATGGTACCTGGGAAAGATAACCTCTGGTTGAACTCCCCGCCTCGGCGGGCTCTGCCATCAGTCTGGGAGCAGACAGCAGCGGGATGATTGCAGCCACCGGCCGCAGATCCTTCTTCTGCTGCTGCTGCTGCTGCTGCTGCTGCTGCTGCTGCGTCCCCCCCGCGCCCCCCGGCCCAGCGCCGGCGCCGCCGGCCACGCGCTGGAACCACAGCGGGGTCACGGCTGGGACAGGGACAGGGTCAGGTGTGAAATCACCATGGGTTGGTGTAAAATCAACATGGATTGGGTCTGGAACTGCACCAGGGTCACGGCTGGGACAGGGACAGGGTCAGGTGTGAAATCACCATGGGTTGGTGTGAAATCATCCTGGGTTCAGGTCTGGAACTGCACTGGGGTCACGGCTGGGACAGGGACAGGGTCAGGTGTGAAATCACCGTGGGTTGGTGTGAAATCATCCTGGGTTCAGGTCTGGAACTGCACCAGGGTCACGGCTGGGACAGGGTCAGGTGTGAAATCATCATGGGTTGGTGTAAAATCATCATGGGTTGGTATAAAATCATCATGGGTTGGTGTAAAATCATCATGGTTTGGGTCTGGAACTGCACCAGGGTCACGGATGGGACAGGGACAGGATCAGGTGTGAAATCATCCTGGGTTCGGGTCTGGATCTGCACTGGGGTCATGGCTGGGACAGGTCAGGTGTGAAATCACCAAGTTTGGGGTCTGGAACTGCACTGGGGTCACAGCTGGGACAGGGACAGAGGGTCAGGTCTCAAATGACCTTGAGCTTGGTTCTGGAACCACAGCAGGGTCATGGCTGGGACTGGACAGGGTCAGGTCTAAAATCACCATGGATTCAGTTCTGGACACACCATGGGCTCGGTTTTGGACCCGCCGTGGGCTCAGCTCTGGAACAACCACAGGCTCCGTTCTGGAACCACCAGGGCTCGGTTCTGGACCCACCATGAGCTTGGTTCGGGAACCACCATGGGCTTGGTTCTGGAACCACCATGGGCTCAGCTCTGGAACTGGACACGTCCCTCCCCGATGTCCCCTCATGGAATCCCAGAGTTGCTGAGGAGGTTGGAAAAAACCTCCAAGATCAAGTCCAACCTTCAACCCAGTGCTGCCGTGGAATTGTGGAAGGGTTTGGGTGGGAAGGGACCTTCAAACCCACCCAGAACACCTCCCACTGTCCCAGGCGCTCCCAGCCCAGTGTCCAGCCTGGCCAGGGATCCAGGGGCAGCCCCAGCTGCTATGGGACCCGTGCCACCCCTGTCACGTCCCCAAGTGCCACATCCTCACATCCCTTAAATCCCCCCAGGGGCAGGAAACAGAGGGGTCTGTTTGGGACATCCCCGCTCCTCCTCCAGCTACAAATCCCAAATTTCTTCTCTTCCCCACCCCCTCCAGTCCTCAACTTCTCCTTGGAACCCTCTGAGATTTAGAGGAGGTTTCCAAGGGAAAACTGGGGGGTTTTCTCCTGAAAACTCTGCGTTCCTGCTGCTGCTGGATGCGTGACCTTCCCGGCAGCTCCCGCCAGCTTTTCGGGGATGTATTCCGAGTATCCCAGGAATCCTAACAACTGCAGTGACACAGCCACAGGAGACTCTCAACTTTCAGTTCACGCTCCTGGCAAATTCCTCGTCCTCCTGGCTGTGGGAAAGAGCAGGAAACCTGAATCCGAGCGAGGCGAGACCGTTAAAAAAGCGGAAATCTCACGGGTTCCTCAATGCCTGGCACGGCGGGCAGGGTAGGAATCTTTGGAAAACGCCGGGAATTCGAGAGGGTGGTTATAAAGCTGAGCACAGACATCTGCACGGCCCCATTCCGCTCCAGCAGCGGCAGCTATTCCACAAATTCTTCGTAAATTTATTGGGAAAATGAAATTGCCCGTTCCCCCGCTCCAAAATCCAGGTGGAGGATAAAATCCAGCTGCAATTTTTATTTGGGATAATCCCAGGCAGCGCCAGCTGTGCCGAGGCCTTGGCTGCGACCCCAAATCCTGCCTTGATTGCCATTTAAAGGAGCCCCAGATCCCACAGAAAACCAGGAAATCAAACCTGGAAAGTCCTGATTAAGTCAATTTAATGGCGCTGGTGGGGCCATGGTGACTTGTCCCCAGTTTGTCCCCACACTGGTCCCACAGAGGTGGCACCGAGGGGACTCAGAAGATCCAGATCCCCCTCAGGACATCCCTGTGTCATTTTTTGGTTTTTCCCCTCCCCTCCTTCCTGTTCTCCAAGGTTTTTCCTCCCCCAGCCCTGAGTTTCCCGAGCGCTTCTGTGGCAGGTGGAAAGGGACAGATCCTCCCTGTCCTGGGACAAACGGGATCGGGGATTCCATGGAAAACCCCAGCTCCTTCTCCCGCTCCTGGGTTCGTGTCCTTGGACGAGCTGCTCCTCGTGGTGGGGCTCCCCTCAGGGATGGAATTCCCAGGGGATCTGGGGCTGTCCCATCCCTGGAATTGTCCCATCCCTGGAATTGTCCCAGCCTGGGATAACGGGAATTGTCCCCGGATGGGACTGGATGGGGTTTAATGCGTCTTTTCCACCCCAAACCATTCCAGGGTTCTGGAATGTTCACCTGACCCACCCCAAGCCCCTCCTTCCAGCTCCGGGTTTCCCAGGCCGTGATCCTGCCTGACTTCAGGGGATCAGAGGGAAAAAAAGCAGGAAAAACATGGAATGGAGGGAAGGAGGAGTGGGAGGGCAGTGGGGCAGCCAGGACAGAGTGACCTGGCCAGGACAAATGGACACAGCCAGGAGGGAGTGACCTGGCCAGGACAAACAGATACAGCCAGACCGGGAGGGGCTGAGCCAGGGATCCCGGCCTGGAACTTTACCAGGAGCAAAACCAGGGAATTTTGGCACATTAACACTGATTCCTCCATGGCCACAGCCCAAAAAAACTCCCATTTATTTTGGGCAGAGACAGCAGAATTCCAAGAACATCCAGGGAGGGAGGAGGGAGCGAGCCGGGGATTCAAGGAGAGGGCAACATTGAGGCAGGAAAATTCCCAGAGGGAATTCTGGAGCTGATATCCCACAGATATCCCACATTCCCAATCCTCTGCTTTCCACAGAAATCCTCTCTTGGCCACACACTGACCATGGACATCCCAAATTCCCACATTTCCCATGGGTATCCCAAATTCCCACATTCCCCACGGGTATCCCACATTCCCAACCCTTCTGTGGTCAGCGCTTCCCACCTGGACCCACCTGTGGATTCCGCCCCCATCCCTTCCCGTTTATCCCATTCCAGCCCTGCTCCGGAATCGCCTTTCCCTTCCCAATCCAAGCTGGATAAAGGACGAGCAGGGAGAGAAAGAAGAAAAATCTCCCCCACAGAACATTCCAGACGGAATAAAACAACACCAAAATTAATTTTTAATTTTTTTTTAAGGCGCGGCACCTTTTTGGGAATGCGTGCGGGAGCAGGGAAGCGAGGAAATCTGGGAATGAGGGAGAGGCGCAGGCACGGCCCCGATTCCAAACACACACACGGATGAGCCTTGGGGGAATTGGGTGAACTTTTGAACCAGAGCTGCGCAGAGACAGAGCCGAGAGCCTGTTCCCACTTTAATAAACAATTCCCTCTTTTTTTTTTTTCTCTCTCTCTCTTTTTTTTTTTCCCCTCAATTAATTAAGGTTTGGGAAGGAAAAAAAATGGCAGGAGAGGAGTAATGGAGCAGGCGGCGCGTTCCTTACAGATGGATCCTACCTTTGGCTGCTTATTAAATCTCTGCATGATTGCGCTGCAGAAAATTAATCGCATTGTTTTCCCTTTTTCCGAGGGCTCTGCAAACAGCTCGGGGAGCGCGGCTGGGCTCCCGCTCCCGCTCCTCTCCCCCTTCCCGCCCGGCAAAGGCGGCTGGCATCGCGGAGCCGCGCTCCTTTCACCCAGGCTGGTTTCACCCGCGCTCGTTTCACCCGCGGGGTCCCAGTGCCGGGGGAAATTTGGGATTTTCGTGTTTGGGTGAGGCAGGAGCTGGTGGGAAATAGGGAAAGGGTTGGGAGAAATGTACAGGAACAGGGGAGAGATCTGGATCCCTGCAGGGTCGGGGATGGTGGAGATGGAGCCCAGCTCTGGCTCATCCTCACCCTCATCTTCATCCTCATCCTCATCCTCACCCCGATCCTGATCCTCAGCTGCCTCCTCTTCCTCCTCCTCCTCATCCTGATCTTCGTCCTGACCCTGATCCTCAACCTCCTCATCCTGATCCTGATCCTGATCTTCATCCTCACCTTGATCCTCATCGTCACCTTGGTCCTGATCTTCATCCTCACCTTGATCGTCGACCTCATCCTGATCCTCACCCTGATCCTGACCCTCAGCTGCCTCCTCTTCCTCCTCCTCTCCCTCCTCATCCTCACCCTGATCCGCACCCTGACCCTGATCTTCATCCTGACCTTCATCCTGATCCTCAGCCTCCTCCTCCTCCCATCCCCAAAGGCCCCACCACGGACCCCGAGGTCCCAGTTTGAGCCCCAGGCTGGGATGGGTGAGGAGCCCGCCCGAGGCCTTTGGCCGGATTTGCATTCCCATTGTTCGGAGCGGGCTGAGCGCTTCCACAGCTGCTCCCGGCCGCTGGAATTTCCATCCAGGCCCTTTGGACACCAAAACCCGGGAAAACAATGGGGCAGGTGTGGGAGTGAGGGAAATCCCTTTGTGGACACGGACAGGGACAGGGCACGGCCCCGGTCCCAAAATAACCCCGGCAATTCCCCCGGGAATCCCCCAAGGTCAAAAATGGGGAATGAGGCCAGGTCTGGGATAGGGGGGAGCTGGGGTCACCCCAAAGGGAAAAAGGGAAACGGGAAAAAGGGAAAAAGGGGGAAAAGGGGAAAAGGGGAAAAGGGGAAAAGGGGAAAAGGGGAAAAGGGGGAAAAGGGAAAAGGGAAAAGGAAAAAGGGAAGGGAAATGGAAATGGGAAAAGGGAGAGGAAAAAGGGGAAAAAGGGAAAAGGGGAAAGGGGAAAAGGAAAAAGGGAAGGGGAAGGGAAATGGGAAAAGAGAAAAGGGAAAGGGAAAAGGGGAAAGGGTAAGGTGGAATTGACCTTTCCCAGACCTCTCTTGGTGTTCTGAGGCAGATTCCTCACCGAACTCCATCCCAAACCTCCAGCTTCTCCTGTGGAATCTCAGGATAGGAATGAATCCCCTCTTTTCCCACTCCTCTTTCTCAATCCCTTTTTTCCTTTTCCCATTCCCTCTTTTCCCCACCCCTTTCCCCCATCCCTCCCCACCATCATCACCACTACCCCAAAACCACCAAAACCTCCCCGGGAACGACCCCCAACACCCCAAAAACCCTTCCCAGATGGAAGAACCCCAACTCCCCCAGCACAGACCCCGCAGCTGGGCCCATCCTTGGCTGATCCTTGGCCGATCCATGGCTGTTCCATGGCCGCCGTTACCATGGCCAATCCATGACTGATCCATGGCTATTCCATGGCTGTTCTATGGGTGATCCATGACTGCTCCATGGCTCATCCATGGCTGATCCTTGGCCGATCCATGACTGTTCCATGGTTCATCCACGGCCGCCGTTGCCATGGCTCATCCATGGCCGATCCATGGCTGTTCCATGGCTGATCCGTGACCAATCCATGACTGATCCACGGCTGTTCCATGACTGATCCATGGCGGTTCCATGGCTGATCCATGGCCGATCCATGACTGTTCCATGGCCGTTCCATGACTGTTCCATGGCTGTTCCATGCCTGATCCATTACCCACCCATAGCCGATCCATGGCCGATCCATGACTGTTCCATGGTTGTTCCATGGCTGATCCATGACCAATCCATGACTGATCCACGGCTGATCCATGGCTGATCCATGGCCCATCCGTGGCTGATCCATGGCAGCCGTAGCCATGGCTGATCCATGCCTGATCCATGACTGTTCCATGGCTGTTCCATGGCTGTTCCATGCCTGATCCATTACCCACCCATAGCCGATCCATGGCTGATCCATGACTGTTCCATGGTTGTTCCATGGCTGATCCATGGCCCATCCGTGGCTGATCCATGGCCGCCGTAGCCATGGCTGATCCATGCCTGATCCATGACTGTTCCATGGCTGTTCCATGGCTGTTCCATGCCTGATCCATTACCCACCCATAGCCGATCCATGGCCGATCCATGACTGTTGCATGGTTGTTCCATGATCGTTCCATGACTGTTCCAAGGCCGATCCATGGCCGCTCCACGGCCGCTCCACGGCCATTCCATGGCCGGTCCATGGCCGCCGTTGCCATGGCTGCAAGGTGACCCCCTCGGAGCCGCGGCCGCACCAGCCGGGGGCAGCGGGGTCAGCGCGCGACCGCTCCGACCCCCGGGGTGAAAAGTTCAGGCATCCCAGGAAAAACCAATACGGCCCCGGCGTGGCCGCTTCCCGATTTATTTCCATTCCCAGCAAGCCATGCATAGAAAATCCAGATAAATCCCATTGAGCCCCGCCGGGAGCCGCCGCCCAATGGATGCAAACAGATGTCCGCAGGGAGCGGGGGCGGGGGCTCAATTAATATTTATTAATAATCTGGTTAATCCCGCCCGAAAATCCCTTCTGCTGTTTCTACCCAGCTTTAAAAACCTGCTTTTAATTCCTCACCCTCCCTCCGGAATTTTTTATGTTTTTCCCTCGGTGTTTTTCCCGATCCAGGGTGAATTAGGGAGGATAATGAGAATTTCCAGCGTTGATGTCCCCGAGGTTTTCCTGGGATTCTGCTGAGGGATGGATCCCGTTCCCATTCCCAGGCTGGAATTTCCACCCTTCCCGGTGCTCCCACCTCGGCAGAAGCTGCCACGAGGTGGCCACGAGGTGGCTCCTGGAGCCCTTGAAGAAAGTCCGGAATATTCCGAAGGGATAACGGGAATTGCGGCGTGGGGGGTGGGATGAGGCAACCCAGCAAATCCAGAGTTTATGGCCAAAAAATTCCTCTTTTTTTTGTGGGATGGTGGAAAGGAAAAGAAGGAAATTTGAGATATTATATATAATTTTTGGGGTTTTTTTAAATGCCTAAAATTCCCTGGAAAAAGGGATTTTTGTGGTCTGTTTTTTAAGGGACGGTGGAAGGGAAACGCAGGAAATTTGGGGTATTACATATAAAATATTAAAAAAACCAGATGCCCCAAATTCCCAGGAAAATGGGATTTGCTGGCTGTTTTTAAGGAATGGTGGAGGAGAAAAGCAGAAAATCTGGGATATTATTTAAGAAAAAATGAGAACTAAAATTCCTTGGAAGAAGGGATGGTGGAGGGGAAAAGCAGAAAATCTGGGATATGATTTAGAGGATATTTTTTTTAAAAGGGGATTCAAATTTCCCTGGAGGAAGGGAAGATGGAAAGGAAAAGCAGAAAATCTGGGATGTTATATAAAAAATATTTTTTAAAAAGAGGATCCAAAATTCCTCAGAAGAAGAGATAATTAAAAGGAAAAGCAGCAATTCTGGGCTATTATATAAAATATATTTTTTAAAACAGGGGATCCAAAATTCCTTAGAAGAAGGGATAATTAAATGGAAAAGCAGCAAATCTGGGATATTATGTTAAATATATATTTTTAAAAAGATGCCCAAAATTCTCTGGAAAAAAGGATTTTTGTAACTGTTTTTAAGGGATGATGGAACGGAAAAGCAGAAAATTTGGGATGTTATTTAATAAATATTAAAGAAAAAACTGGAGCCAAAATTCCTTGGAAGAAAGGATGATGGAAGGGAAAAGCAGGAAATCTGGGATATTATATAAAAAAGTTTTTTAAAAAAAGATGCCCAAAATTCCCTGGAAAATGGGAATTTTGTGGCTGTTTTTTAAGGGATGATGGAGGGAAAAGCAGGAAAAGGGGGATTGGAAATGAAAAGGGGGATGGGAAAAGGGGGATGGGAAGGAAAAGCTGGATCCTAAACTTGACCCAACCCTGATCCCATCCCTGGGGTTTTTTTTCTGGCCTTGGCTGCTGTTCCCAAGGTCGGGGTCAGGGATTGGGAATGGGCCTGGGATCGGGGTTTTGATCCATTTATCCCAACTCTAATCCAAAAACCAAATTAAAATCTTCCATTTTCCGTGGGTTTTTCCCCAAGATTTTCCCAGGTTGAGTGGGACGAGGGAATTTTCCCCCTCAAACCAAATGGAATTTTTCAGGAATTGCCATCAAGAAATTCCCAAATTTGACCTCGATTTCCCTGCAGCTGAAACACAGGGAGGGGCAAAACTTTGAGGCAAAAAAACCTCAAAAAAGAACAAAACCGAGCTTTAACAAAATAAAAAATGAATTAAAAATGAACAAGTCCACCCCAGGCTCGGGAAAATCCTGGGATTTCCTGGGGAGGGACAAAAATTCCCGAGGAATTCCCCCAAAGCGGCCCCAGACAAAGGCCAGGGTGATAAATGGGGCTCTGGGGTTAGGCCGGGGTTTAGGCCCGGTTTTATCTGAGCCGGGTAAACAGCTCATTAATCCCGAGACTAAATGAGGTGGGAATGCAAATATCGGGGGGATAAGGGCAGGGGACAGCGGAGGGGAGAGGAAAAAGGGAAAAAAATGGGATTTGGTTTACAGGGGATGGAAAATTAAAATGGGATTTGTTTATATGGGAAGGGGGAAAAAATTGGATTTGTTTTATTGGGGAGGGGGGAAATGGGATTTGTTTTGAACTATTTTCAAGGGTTTTGAAGGATTTTAAAATATTTTCAAGGGTTTTGAAGGATTTTTAAATATTGTAAAGGGTTGTGAAGGATTTTAGAGGGTTTTGAAGGATTTTAAAATATTTGAAAGGGTTTTGAATGTTTCTGAACGATTTTAGGTGGTTTTGAACCATTTGCAAGGATATTTTTTAGGGTTTAGAAGGGTTTTCGAGAGTTTAGAACTATTTTAAAGGATTTTAAAGGGCTTTGAAGGTTTTAAAGGTTTTTAAAGGGTTTTAGAGAGTTTTGAAACATTTCCAAGGATATTTTTGAGGGTTTGGAAAGGTTTAAAGGGTTTTAGAGAGTTTGGAACTATTTTAAATTATTTTAAAGGGTTTTAGAAGGTTTTGAAGGGTTTTAGAGAGTTCTGAACCATTTCCAAAGATATTTTGGGGGTTTGGAAGTGTTTAAAGGGTTTTAGACAGTTTTGAACTATTTTAAATTATTTTAAAGGGTTTTAGAAGGTTTAGAAGGGTTTTAGAGAGTTTTGAACAGTTTTAAAAGGTCTTAGAGAGTTCTGAACCATTTCCAAGGATATTTTTGGGGGTTTGGAACGGTTTAAAGGGTTTTCAGGGCTGCCACCGGCCCCGTGGCCGCTCCCCCATGGCACCCCATGCATCAGGTGTTTATCGGGGATTCCGCAGCCCTTCCCTGCTTTTGGAGGGAGTTCAGAGAGCACTGGGACTTCCCCTGCCCTAAATCTGCTCCTCCCTGGCTTCCGGTGCCTCCCGGCCCTAAAATCAGCACTGGAAAAATCCCAAAAGCCATCAGTTCCCCGATAAAGTAAACTTCCCGTTTCTGCCCCAAATTCCAGGGGATTTTTTGGGGTTTTATGGCTTTGATCCTCTGCGGAGCAGCTCCCTTCAAATGATTAATGAATGAATTAATTAATGATTAATTAATTAATCAGGAGGTGTTTGGGGGATTTGGGATGGTTGTGTCCGGTGGGAGATATCCCTGTCCATGGCACGGGGTTGGATTTGGGGGATTTTTGGTTTTTTTTCCATCCCAAACCATTCTGGGGTTTCTGAGTCAAACCACCCGGACCCCACAGCAGCATCCAAGGGATAAATGGGATCCAAAGGATAAAATTCCCTAAATCCAGCTCAGTCCTTCCCTCCTGCACCTCTTGGGGCTGCTGAAGGTTCTTGGGATTATCCAGGCCAGGAAAATGAGGAAAAATCCCAAAAAATCTGTGCAAATCCAACGGGTTCCTGGCTGGGAAGGTGCCACAGTGAGGGGAGAAACCTGACCCCAAATCAATTCTGACCCCAAATCAGTTGCAGCCCTAAATCAATCCCAACCCCAAATCACCAATCTCAACCCCAAATCATCAATCCCGACCCAAATCTCCAATCCAGAGCCCAAATCATCAATCCCAAGCCCAGATCATCAATCCCAAGCCCAGATCATCAATCCCAAGCCCAAATCATGAATCCTGACCCCAAATCAACAATCCCGGCCCCAAAACAGTCCCGATGGATGGGACGTGCCTGTGGTGTGGGATTGGTTTATTTGGGATGAGGTCGTGGATGGGATTTGTTTGGGATGTGTTTGTGGGGGGATTTGGGGTTTGGGGGAGGATTTGGGGGCTGGGTTTGGGTTCTTTGATGGGATTTGGGGAAAAAACGAGAGGCAGAAGTGGTGCCTGTGCGTGATCCTGGCCGGGCGCGTTCCCAAAGCCTGGTCCAAGACCCGTTCCCAATGCGCGTTCCCGTTCCCGTTCCCAATGCGCGTTCCCGTTCCCGTTCCCAATGCGCGCTCCCGACCCCGCGCCTTCCCGGCCGGCCCCACACGGGGGCGCTGCAGAATTCCGGAGCCGCCGCCGCGCCCGGAGAGACCGCGGGACCCCCAAATAAACCCTGAAAACGCCAAATAACCCCAAATTAACTCTCAATACACCAAATAAACCCCAAATAAACCCTAAATACACCAAATAACCCCACATAAACCCTAAAAATACCAAATAACCCCAAATTAACTCTCAATACACCAAATAAACCCCAAATAAACCCTAAATACACCAAATAACCCCACATAAACCCTAAAAATACCAAATAACCCCAAATTAACTCTCAATACACCAAATAACCCCAAATAAACCCTAAATACACCAAATAACCCCACATAAACCCTAAAAATACCAAATAACCCCAAATAAACCCTAAATACATCGAGATAACCCCAATTAGACCCTAAAACCACCAAGCAACCCCAAATAAACCTTAAATACACCAAATAACCCCAAACAAACCCTAAAACCATCAAATAACCCCAAATAACACCTGAAAACACCAAACAACCCCAAACAGACACCAAACCCACCAAATAACCCCAAATAAACCCTAAATACATGGAAATAACCCCAAACAGACACTAAAACCAAAAAAATAACCCAAAATAGACCCTAAAACCACAAAATAGACCCCAATTGATTCCAAAAACCCCAAATCCACCTGAACAGACCCCAACGGCCACGGGCAGGTACTGATGAGTAACCCCAAATCATGCAAACAACTCCAAATGATTGAAATAACCCCAAATCATGTAAATAACCCCAAAGAGCCCTGACAGACACAGAGAGACGCCCCCAGACACACGGACACCCCAAATATTCCCTGACAGCCCCAAAAATCCATTGGCATCCCCAAATACCCCCCAAGACACACGGACATCCCCCGGGATCCAGTGACACCTCCGGACACCCCCGAATATCCATGGACGGCCCCAAAATCCCCCAACAAACACAGAAACACCCCAATATTCCCTGACAATCCCAAAAATCCCCCAAAAAACACGGGCACACCCCAACATTCACTGAGCAACAGAAATAAGGGAATATCCAAACAGATCAAACAATATCCCAAGGGATAAATGAATATCCAATAGGATAAATCAATATCCAAAGCAATTAATCAATACCCAAAGATTGATCAATGCCCAAAGGGACTGATCAATATCCAAAGGGATAAAACCATATCCAACAGGATAAATCAATATTGGAAGGAAGCAGAGGAATATCCAAAGGGGTTGATCAATAACCAAGAGGATAAATCAACATCCAAAGGCCTTGATCAATATAAACAGGATAAATAGATATCCCAATCAATCAATCAATCAATCAATCAATCAATCAATCAATCAGTGTCCAGTGGGATGGATCAATATCCCAAGGGATTGATTCCCAGGAGGAATCCAAGCCAGGACAATCCCATCCCAGGGGATTTTCCCCAATCCAAATTCCTCCACCTCCAAAATTCCCAGGATTTTTGGGCAACGCATCCCAAATCCAACCGGTTCCCGTGAAATTCCTGGGTTTTTTGGGAGACACCATCCCAAACCCAACCTGTTCCCATGAAAAGCAGGATTTAGGAAAGTTGGGAATTCAGGAGGTGGGAAAAGCCACACAGTCAATCCCAAAGAAACCAGCAGCAAGGTAAGCAAGGAATAGCTGGAATTTCGGGAATATTATTTCAGGAATATTATCCAGGATTTTGGCATTTAGTGGGAATGGATGAAGCACTAAAAAACCCCAAAATCCCCTCCCAAATTCTGGGATGGATGCATGGAAAACCCAAAGGATTCTGGGTTTATCTTTTATCTTCTCCAGAGGACAAAATCCCAAGAATTCCAAGAAACTTCAGCGACATTCCAGCATTCCAAGAAATTTTCCAGAATTCCCAAAAAAATCAGCGACTCACCCTCATCTGGGAATTCTGTGGGGAATGGGGCCGGAGGAACCCGGGAAGGGCCGAAATTCCAGCTGGGATTTTCCTCAGAGCCGTCGTGTCCGTTGTGCTCATCCCCTCCTGGATGGGAGCGACCAGGAGAGGCTGAATTTGGGGAAAATCTGGGGAATTTAGGAATTCCTAACCCCAAATATCCGCATTTCCTTCTGGTTCCCTCCAAAATTCGAAATGATTTTTGTGGGGTTTCAGGGGTTTTAGGGTCAGGGAATTCCCACTGGAAAAACCTGGGAATGCCAAAATTCCAGAGGCAAACCCCAATCCTTGTCCCTGTCCTCAGGTTGTAACCTTGCCATAAATCCAGGTGAAAAATAAAGATTTCCACTAAAATGGGGAATTTCCTGGCATTTTAGGGAAGAAGGGCTTGGAAATTCTTTGAGAGAGACAGGAAAAGGATAAAAACATGGATTTCCTATAAAACTTTACAGGAAAAATGATAAAAACATGGATTTTCTGTATAAATTTACAGGGAAAAGGATAAAAACATGGATTTTCTGTATAAATTTACAGGGAAAAGGAGATAAAAACCTGGATTTCCTCAAACAAATGACCCAATCCAGGGTGTGGAAAGGATCTTTCCGCTCCTGAAATTACCCTCATATTGAATTTTCCAGGGAATTTTCCTGCTGCTCTCGGATTTTCTGGAGAGGCCGCTCAGGGCCCGGTGCTGAGATCCCTCTTAACAAAAACCCGGCGGCGATAAAAGATTTTTAATTTGGTATTAAAAAGGTTTTCAATTCAACATTTGGAGGTTTTTAATTCAATATTTGTTCAGGACAGAGCGGGGCCGATAAGGGAGCGGGGGCAGCTGCTCCTCACTCAGCGCCCTCCAAACAGCCCCAAAAAGGAATTTCCAGCTGCTCCTCCCGCGTTTTCCAAACCAGGCTGGGATATAAAATGATCCAGCATCAATAATCCCCGTTTTTAGGGAAAAAAATGGGAATAATTAAAAAAAATAAGTGGGATCATAAAAAGATCCAACATTGATAATTCCCATTTTTATGGGTGGTTCCAAGTGCTGTTCAAATCCACGGGAACGGAGCTGCTTCACACTGGGAATATTCTGGAATATTCCGGAATATTCCTTCAGGATCAAAAGAATTCCTTCAGGTCCAGGTGTGGGATTTTTTGGGGTTAATGAGAAAAAAAAAAAAAAATCCCACTTTTCCAGAGGCTCCTCGGGGCACTTGGGAACAGGAGCAAGGCTCCAAATGGGAAAATTCCCAGCGGGATCAGACACAGATCCAGAAAATTCCCGAATGTGGAATATCCAAGAGGGTTATTGCCATAAATTGGGGATTTTTCAGGACGGGAAACTGCGAATTGCCCAAATCCCAAAATCTACCCAAATAAAGCTGGGCTATAAAATGATCCAACATTAATAATTCTCATTTTTAGGGGTGGTTTCAAGCACTGCTCAAATCCATGGGAACAGAGCTGCTTCTCAACACTGGGAATATTCCAGAATATTCCGGAATATTCCTTCAGGAACAACCCAAACCTCCACAGCCCGAGCTCCGTAAAAACCCAATCCCGTCGTTTTTCTGTTTCAATTGGCATCCCGAGGATTTCTCCCACTTTTTCCATAAAAAAATCCTGATTTGCTGCTTCTCATGGAGGGATAAATAAAGGGAATTAATGAATCCCAGGAAAAAACAAACAATTTCCATGGATGACAGGAAAAACCCTTCATTTCCCGCAGCTTTTTATGGGAATGGCAATTAAATTTCCTTGGCTTGATCAGGTGCCCAGAGCTTCATTAAACATCTCTTAAATCCCGGGAAAAATCAATGCCAGGAGAGATCCGGGTGGGATTTTATGAGGAGCGGAAGTGAAATCCCCAATTTTTTACATTCAAATCCAGATTTTTTACCTTAAAATCCTAATTTTTTTGCCTTCAAACCCTATTTTCCCATTCCATCTATCCCCAGCTTACCCCACCACAATCATCCCCAAAAAATCCCATATAAACCCAAATCGGTCCATCACCTTTTGTTTTTATGGGATGTGATCCCACCCAGAAATCCCAGAAATTCCTCCCCATATCTGTAAGGAGCCGATTTCCCAAATTTCCCAAATTTCCCAAATTTCCACCCTGAGCTGCCGGACCCAGAATCCGCTCCAAGCCTCATTTCCTCCCCCATTACCATTTTTGGTTGTTTTGTTTTTTTTTTTTTTTTAATTATATATATATAATAAATAATAAAGCGAATTCCCGGCATCTAAAAACGCCAAGAAAAGGGGAAAATCTTTGGGATCGAGGCTTTTTTGGGTTTTTTTTGGGATGGAGCTGCTGGAGCTTGCAGTGATTGCCAGCGCCCAGCAGGTCGGGCTGCAAGGCAGCGGCACCGGGAATGCGCCGCTGGAATTTCGCTGCCGTCCCCTCCCCCAGGCACGGGAAAAACATGGAATTCCTTGGGAATATCCAAAACCTGAAAGTAAGAATCCCAGGAAAGGATGGGGAGGAAAAAATGAGGAATTTCTTGGGAATACACAAAGCCAATCCCAGGAAAGGATGGGGAGGAAAAAGCAGCAGATGTTGGGCTCATGGAGAGGGGGGAATAATTTCAAATATTCCAGTCTTGGCAATCCTGCAGTGGGTCAAAGTTTAGGGTGGAATGAAGAGGAAAAGCTGAAGTTTTGGGATGGGGAGAATAATCCCAAAGGAAATTCAGCAGCTCAGGGGTTAAATTATTCCTGGATACAAAAAAATGGGGAATAGCCTGGAAATTATTAATAATATTTCCTGATTTTTGGGAAGCAGGAGGGGCTGTTTCCATTGGGAAGAATCTCAGGTGAGGATGATTAATTAATTAATTAATTAATTAAGTGCTGCTCCTCCCAAACTTGGGGCCTTCACAAGGCCTCCTACCAAAATAATTCTACAGAACGGGTAATAATTAATTAATAATTCTGTAAAACTCCAAGTGAAGCAATAACTAATTAATAATCAGGCAGAATTGCAGGGAAAACTGAGCAATAATTAATAAATAATTCTATAAAACTCCAAGTGCAACTGGGAAATAATTAATAAGTAATTAGGCAGAATTCCAGGCAAGTAATTAATTAATAATTCTACAGAGGGGGCAATAATTAATAAATAATTCTACACGGAATAAATAAGTCTATATATATAGAATATATATAGATATCTATATAATATACTAAATATATACACTATATTATATATTTATAAAATATATATTATATTATATGTTTTATTATATATAAAATATACATTTACATATAATTTGAATATATATCTATATGATATAGAATATAGAATAAAGAATATATCTAATATATATAATTCTAAAAATAATTTTATTTTGTTTTCTTTCCATCTCGCCCGTGTTTTGACATCTCCCGGGCCGGAGTTTGGGTGTTTATGAACGGGGGAATTCCAGGGCCGGAGATTTGAACAGCTCCTTCCAAATCTCGTCAATCCCGAAGGTTTTTTCCTGCTTTTCCCCAAACACTTCATAAATCTAAGCCGGGTTTGGGAGCCTGAGCCCAGCTCAGCAAAGCCGGAGCCTCCCGGCATGAGGCAAAAAGGGCTTTTTATAAATAAAACTTCCTAAAATCACCCAGCACTCCATTAATTCCCGGACACTCCGGCTCGGCTTCAAAGGGGATCTTTGCAGCAAAAAAAGGGAATTTTGGGGGTTTTTTTTTTGTTGTTTTAATGATTTGCTACTTGGCCTTGTCATAACTACGCGGAGCAAAAAGGCGGCGGCGGGGAGAGGGTTGGGGAAACGTGAGGTTCCGGCTGCCAGGCAGCTGTGGCTCCCTGGATTTAGGGTTTTAGAGGAAAAAGGGTTTCAAACATCTGGGTTTGGGCTTTTTTTGGGATTTTTTTGGGATTATTTTGGGATTTTTCCTGAAGGGAGTGGACAGGGATGGACATGGCAGCGGCTGGGCCGTGACTCCAGCAGAATGGAGCTTTGTTCCAAGGCAGAGTGAAAAAAAGGGATCAGAAAATTGATAAAATAAAGACTAAATGATCCCCAAAAAAGTTATGCCAAAAAATGAGGCAAAAAATTTATGAAAATATTGCCTAAACCGGGTCTACTACCAGGCAAGGCCTACTGAGGCCTTAGGGCCTACTCTGATTTTCTCTTTGTTAATGAATCCTTTTAATTAACAATGCTCCCACTTTTTAAATCATAATTAATCCCATTCCTATTGATTATTCCTGTCTCCAGGAGGTGAGAATTTTCTGGGGTTAAGGCACAGAGCTGGGACAAGAGGAGTTCTGGCTCCAACCCCTGCCAACGCACATTTTTGAGCCTCAATTTTCCCAAATTTCATTAAAATGGAAGAGCCATCCTCTCTCTCCTCTATGTTTTGACTACTTCTGAATATTTTAAGGAAGGAATTCTGCTGTTCAGCAGTTCAGGGAAAACCATATGGGATGAATTTTGGATGGAAAAATAAAAGCATCGTCATCAGCTCTGTGCGAATAAATCTGGGTTTATTAATTTTACAGAATAAAGGGGAAAGTCATCACTTTCCAAAAGCTCCTTCCAACCCAAACCATTCCCTGCTTCCCTGATTTTTGGCTGTTCAGGAGTGACTCCATAACCTCTCCTTGAAGACCCTCGGAGATGGAATTGTGGCCCTGGAATTTCCTGTTTTCCCAATTTCCCATGGGATACCTGGCCGGGCGTTCCCTGGGCACTCCAAGATCTCATTCCCACTAAAATTCCCAGTGGACACAGCAGGAATTCCAAATCCCTGCTCGCTCCCACATCCCAATCTTCCTACTTTTCCTTCAGCTTCCGACTCCATCCAAAGAATATTCCAAGGAACAAAAGGCTCCCTCCTCCTCCACCCTTGAAATTCCATGAACTTTCCTGATTTAAAAACCTCATTTGGAGCCTTTGATGAGCCTGGATCTTCCCTCCCTCCCATTTTTTTGTTAATTTTCCGCCCAGCTGTCCGTTGGACTTTTCCAAAGGGTGCCAGCTGCTGGATTCACGGGGAAAACAATGCTTGGGAAGCAATTAAAGCTCGGAGGCTCTGATTGGAACGGGATAACGCCGCTCCCGGCGGGAATTGCGAGGCTGCCGCGCTCCTGGCCTTGCCAGGAGGGGCTGGAAATGAGCCCTGAGCCAGGAGGGAAGCGCTGGAATTTGTTCTGGGGAAAGGAAGGATCAGAGGAGCAGGAATGGCAGGAAGGGATTTTATTCCTGGAATAAAGGATTGGAGGAGTTGGAGTGCTGGGAATGGATTTATTCTTGGAATGAAGGACTGGAGGAGTTGGAATTCTGGAAAGTGATTTTATTCCTGGAATAAAGGATTGGAGGAGCTAGAATGCCGGGAAGCGATTTATTCCTGAAGTTAAAGGATTGGAAGAGTTGAAATGATGGGAATGGATTTATTCCTGGTTAAAGGATTGGATGGACTGGAATGCTGGAAAAGGATTTATTCCTGGAATAAAGGACTGGAGGAGTTGGAATTCTGGGAATGGGTTTAATTCCTGAAGGAAAAGATTGGATAGACTGGAATGGCAGAAAGGGATTTATTCCTGGATAAAGGATTGGAGGAGTTGGAATACTGGGAATGGGTTTAATTCCCAGAGTAAAGGATTGGATAGATTGGAGTGCCAGGAAGGAATTTATCCCTGCAATAAAGGATTGGAGAGGTTGGAATTCCAGGAAGGGATTTTATTCCAGTAGCTTCCACCTCAGTGGAACTCCAGGAGATCCCCATGGATCCCAACCATTCCCGAATTCCTGGGGTTTCTGGAAAACTTCCCAGGGAATCGATGCCAGAGCCAGAGAAATTGTGGGATTTGCTCTCTGGGATGGGATCCCTGCTGCGGAATTTTCCCACCCCAATAATTGCCCCCTACATCCATAAAAACTCTTTTTCCTGGGAATTTGGCCCATGGAACGTCCCCCAGTCCAACCCTTCCCAGCTGGACTCACCTCGGGATGGGAATTCCGGGGGGTACCTGAAAAACCAAAGGGAAAAAGAGCCGTAAAATCCCAGATTTTCCTCAAGGATCATTCCAGCCTGAATAAATGGGGATGGATGGGAGAATCTGGGAACCCAGGGAATGGGAAACACAGGGAATTCCAGGAGGAATCGCGATGGGCCAGCCCTGGAGAATCCCTGGATGGGATTTAAGGCCCTTCCCAACTCTAATTCCACGGATTTCCGTCCCTTGGAACAGATCCTTCTCCAAATACAAAAATTCCTGCCACCTTTTTCCCCTCAAATACTTTAAAAGTCACTTCCAAGCCCAAAATATTCCAGGATTTTCACTGAGCCCATTCCCAGCAAGTGGTGGGTGATCCAAGCTCTGCCCATTCCCAAAAATAAAAATAAAAAAGGATTTAATATGAAAAATCAGGATTCTTTCCTCTCTCCCATTTCAGGAAAATCTTGGGAATCATTTTAATCCAGAAACGGCACCAGGAAATTTGGGAATCCCACCGAGGGTTGGGAATAAGGCACAAAGTGCCCGTTCCAAGATGAGCTCTTGGACAGGGAGAAAATTTCCCAGGATATTGGGTTGGGAAGAGCCTTTTGGAGGAAAAATTGGGAATTTTTCAGGATGCTTTTGGGCCTGCTTCCCGAATTCCTCAAGGAATTTTTTCTCCATCCTGTGGCTGCTCCATTTTATCCCAAAATCCCCAAAATCCAGCCCCACACGAGGGCAGCTGGGAAAGCAGTTCCAGCTTTTTATTCCCTTTATTTTTTATCCTTTAATACCAACATTTCCATGGAAAATCCCAATTCTCCAACATTTAAACAAAAAAACATCAGCTCTAAGAGATCCCTGCGTTCCCCCAATCCCAAAAACCCCAGCATTCCCAAAATTCGGGATATTTCTGCCTCCTGGACAAAGAGGAGCAGCAAAAATCCCTTTTTTTTTTCTTTTTTTCCCGGGAATTTTTGCCTCGGGAGCTTTTCCCGGCCACGTTTTAGCGCCAACATTTCCTGAATGATTTTCTGTCACTCGCAATTCCCGCTCCGTGAAAGCACCGGGGCTTTGTTCCCGACCTCTGTCATTTTTAATCCCAGGAAATGGCCTAAAAAAAAAGGGAAAATTGAGTTCCGTTCCCTGCCCGAGCAGCTCCGGGGAGGCAGATGGAAAAGGCCAAAAAACCCTTGGATTTTCCTGCCTTTTTCTCATTTTTTAGGATAAAAAACCAGCAAAAAAATCTGATTTCAGCTCAAGGATTTGGCTTTATTCCATGGTTGGATCATTTTTACTCTGGGAAGGAAAATTTGGGATAAAATGGAATTAGGGATGGGGGGAGGAGAGGATTTTTGGGAATGTGGAAGAGCCATGAGCTCATTTCTGCCTCTGCCAACAGAAACCTTGGATAAATCCCATAAACGCCGGATTTTGGGAGCCTTTGGATTTCCCGTAAGTTCCTCCCCAGAATTTTGCCCTTTTCCCAACATTTTTCCTAAATTTGGTGTTTCCCCCACCCCTTCCTGCAGGAAACTTCATCCCAAATCCTATTTTTCCCAATTTTACAAAATATACTTGGGTTTTTGGGCCTGCAACACTACAAAAATGCAAAAAATTTTAGGGTTTAGGGTTCAATGGGATTTGAGCAGCTGGAAAATCCCAAAATCCAAACCCACTGACCCGGATCCATAAAATCCACATTGCTTCCAATCAAATTCCCAGTTTTTCCTCATTTATGAATTAAATGTTCCCAAGGGGTGGGGTGGAATGGAACCTTTGGAGCCAGGATTTGAATGTCTGGGAAAATAAATATTTTTTAAAAGCCGATGATGTACAAGATTTCCAATAGGAGAAAAAAAAATGGGAGCCAGGAAAATGGGATTGGGAATTCCCCATCAGGGGAGGAACGGATTTAAACTCATTTTCCAGCTCAGCTGAGGCTCTCAGGTTTCAGGTTAATGATGGATCCAGGAGGAAATGGATGGGAAAATTGGGATAATTCCATCAGCCAGGCTGGGAAAGGCTGGAAAATTCCGGAAGGGAGCAACCCAGAAGGCTCCAAATGGAATTAGTGGTGGGAGCAAGCTCAGGGATAAAAGGGGGTGAAAATGGGATTAATTTAATTTGGATTAATATGAGAAATTCCTCCCTTAAAAGAAAAAGAGGGGAGAAAATCCCCATCCAGAATGAATCAGGAATATCTGAGAATTCCTTCCTTAAAAAAGGGGGGGAAAATCCCATCCTGAAAATAGGAATAAATCAGGAATATCCCAGAACTCCTTCCTTATAAAAAGAGGGAAAAATCCCCATCCTTAACCAGACAAAATCCACCCAAAAAAACGACAACTCCCCAGAATTCTCCCATTATCCCGAGCATGGAACACCCACACAATTCCAAACCACGGGGGAATTCCTGCAGGGGGAGGGACGCCCGGAATGTTCCGGAATTCCGGGAAATCCAGGGGAACCCACCTGGCGCGGAGGCGCTGCAGGGAGCGCAGGATGGCGGCGCCCTGGTCCCGCGCCCGGGCGCTGAGCGGCTCCTCCCGCAAAGCCTGGCACAGGAAACCCTCGGCCTCTGGAAAATGGGAAAATGGGAAAATGGGAAAAGGTTCGGGAAATGTGGGAATGGGAAAGGGTTCAGGAAAGGTGGGAATGGGAATGGGAAAACTGGGAAATATAGGAAAGGAAAAATCAGGGATATGCGGCCTTGGAGAGGAAAAGCAGCCGCGGGAAGAGGCGGGAAATGTGGGAATGGCCAGAAAAATCAGGAAACCTGAGAAAGGGAAAGGGTTCAGGAAATCTGGGAATGGGAAAATTAGGAAATGTGGGAATGGGAAAGGGTTCAGGAAATCTGGGAACGGCAAAGGGAACATCAGGATATGCGGCCTTGGAGAGGGAAAGCGGCCGTGGGAAGGGACAAGGAAGAGGGGAAGGGTCTGGAAATCTGGGAATGGCCGGGTAAGTCAGGGATACGTGGAAGGGATGAGGTTTGGGGTGTTTCGGGGATGGTTGAAGTTTTGGGGTGTTTTTGAGGCAAAAGGATGAAGTTTTAGGGTCATTTGGTGGCAGAGGGATGGAGTTTGGGGTGTTTTGGAGAGGAAGGATGAAGTTTTAGGGTGTTTGAAGGGGGGGTGACAAGGTTTTGGGGTGTTTTGGAGGCAGAGGGACGAAGTTTGGGGTGTTTTACGGAGGGATGATGTTTTGAGGGAGGGATGAGCACAGCGCTGCTGCAGCAGGAAGTGAAAGCCGAAACCCCAAAACCGCCGAAAAGGTTCCAGCTGCTTCCTCAGCACCCTCCAAGTGTGGGGTCCACAGCGCCCACAGTTTTGGGATCAGGGAGGTCCCATGACCCCCCAAATTCTCCTCGGGGTCAGGGAGGCCCCAGAGCCTCCAAATTTTGGGGTTGAGGACAGGGAGGCCCTAGATTCTCCTCGGGATTGGGGAGGTCCCAAATTCTCCTTGGGGTCAGGGCCGGGGAGGCCCCACCACGCCCGAGGACCCCAAACCACCCCGGAGAAGCCCCCCCAAACCCTTGCCAGCCCCACCCCACAGCAGGATTCCCTTATGGGGCAGGGGGGGGGCGAGGAGGATCCGTTACCTTCCAGGAGCCGCTGGATCTCCTGTGGGATCGGGGCATCCATGGGATCCACGGGATCCACGGGATCCTTGGGATCTTTGGGGTCCCTTCCCACGGGCGCCGCGATCGCTGTGGGGTGACGAGGAGGAAGCCACGAGGGCGGGGGACACCCCAAAAACGAGGAGGAGGAGGAGGAGGAGGAGGAACCTTTGGGGTTTGGGCTCCTCCTCCTTTGAAACCCCAGCAGATCCCTGGGACCGTTCCCAGCCGTGCTGGGCCATCCCAAAAATTCCAGGTGGGAAAAGCTGGGCCCCGGCCAAGGAGCTCCAGCTGGAATTCCCACTGGAATTTCCTCCCCGAGCTCACCTGGAGCCTCCCGGGGCTGTTCCTGCCCCCAAAATTGGGATTTCTCTGGGTTTTTCCACCCCAAAAATCCCCATGGGGAAAAAAGGGGGATGTTCTGGGATGAAATCTCCCATTTTCCTGTTTTCTGAGTGGAAAAGAGGTTTGGATTTGGAAAATAATTGCCTGGGATGGGGAAAAGATGGGAAAACTCCTGGAAATGTGGAGATTTCCACATGGAAATATGGAAAATATTCCTGGAAATTTCCACATAGAAATGCTCCTGGAAACCCAGAGCTGCTCCTGGGTGTTTTGGGCCCCCATTTTCTGAGAAATAAAGGAAAAAACTCCAATTTTTTTTAAAATTCTCACCACAAACCAGACAAGGAGCAGGTGTCAGGAGGGTCCTGATATTTTGGGGTCAGGATTTGGGGTCGTGGAGCCAAAGGAGAAACCCCAAAGCAGCCCCAGGGTCCTTTTGGGGCCATTTTGGGCTGAGATTTGCAGGGCCAGCCCCTTATAAATCCCATTTTTCAAGAAGGGGGGATTTTATGGATTTCCCATAAAATTCCCAGCTGGATTTTGGGATTTTGGGGTTTTTCTTTGGGGACAGAGGGAGCACCAGGGGATTCTCCAGGTCTGGGACCCAAAACCTCGGAGCTGTGGCTGCCACGTCATTTCCAGAGCAGGGACTTTCACATCCAGCATTTCCCACCCATTTGGAGCCGTTTCTGGCCCGGATTTTAAACCCGGGTTTTGTCCCTCCCCCTTTGCCTCGTTAGGCTCGGCCCAGCTGCAGCACGGGCTCGGTTTTAGCACCGAAACGGCCCCAAAATGGAGATGCTGCAGCGGATGCTGAGGCCTCAAAGCACAGGAAACGCAGCTCGGGGGCCCCGGGCAGGAGATGGAAAATCAAAATATCACAGGAGCTGCCCCTTGGTGTTTTTGGGGCCTCGAGGGGTTTTTTGGGGTGAAATGTGGATTTTTCCCTGTCAAAAGCTGCTCCTCAAATCTCCTGGCCAGGTAGGGCTGGGATGTAGGGAACTGTGAGGCTTTTTTGGGAGAAAATTTTGGATTTTTCCTTGTCAGTGCATCCCTTTACATCTCCCAGCTGGGTAGGGTTTCCTAACCAGGATTTAGGGAATTCTGAGCCTTTTTTGAAGGAAAAAATGTGGATTTTTCTCCTCAAATCTCCCAGCCAGGTAAGATCTCCTGAGCTAGGATTTAGGGAATTAAAGCCAGGAAATAAAAAATAACAGAAAATAAAAATATCAAGGTAGGGTCTCAGGAAAAGGGATTTTCCCAATTTCCAGGGAAATAAATTTGTTTGGGTTTTTTTCTCCTTTTTGCTCTCCTTTTCCCTTTTTTTCACTTCAATTTCTGGGTTTTGGAACGGTCACCAATTTGGATTTGGGGTCAGCTGGGAAGGAGAGGGGGGAGCCTGGCGCCGTCTCTGTCCCGCAGCATCCCGAATTTGGGGACTCTGGATTCCGAACTCCTCCCCGCGGGAGGAAATTCCCACCTGGATCCCCTCAGCCTGGCTGAGCTTGAGCCCGGCCGGAATCCCTTGGAAATTCAATTTCCCGGGAAACGGAGGCGGGAATGGGCGTAACCATGGAAACGGAGCTGGGGAAAACGGGAGAGGCAGAGCCCTCCCTGTTCCAGTCAGGATTATCGGGAATATTGGGGGAAAACGAGAGAGGCACAGCCCTGTTCCAGTCTGGAAAATTGGGAATATTGGGGAATGATGGGAGAGGCAGAGCCCTGTTCCAGTCAGGATTATCGGGAATATCGGGGGAAAACGAGAGAGGCACAGCCCTGTTCCAGTCTGGAA